>NW_026859183.1:0-45844 GCF_026571515.1 Ruditapes philippinarum
TATACATTATTCAGATATATATGCTTATGAAACTATGTAAATATCAAATTAAAGCAATAATTCTTTCTTTCTTAGACAAAATATGTTAGAGGAGATATTTGAAGATTATAACCTAGGTGTCAGAAATAGGGACAGTAGCATATTAAAAACGAAGGGGAAACAACCTGGTCTACTACCCTATTAACCCTATAATAAATTTAAATGTGTGTTATGTATATTAACTTAAATACCTGAGTTTTTGGTTGTTAATACCAATTGTTATCTGACACGTTATCGAGAGATAGAGGATTAATTAACAACAACAACAAAAACTGACATTAACGCCTAAGATTGGTGTTTTGATAACCAGTAATTGTCATCAATAATTGATAAGTGATAATTGACATGTGTACAATTTCAAACTAAAGATTTGTATTGTATCTAAGTGTGTAAACTTAGTGATATCGCGAGTGTGTCATCACGTTTTATAGTTAGGCGAACATGATTTTAAACCTGTTGATATTTGTATATCTATATCTATCTCGTAAGTGTGTAAACTTCCACACATTTTGATTTACTTTAAATCTTAGTTAAAATGTGAGTTGAACTGCTAAATCCAGCTGTTTGTTAAATCCTAAAAAAGTCATGATAGTTTTATATTACCTGTAATACATTATTCTTCACTTGATTTCACGATATTTCTTTACATTGACTTACCGTAATACTGGTTATTTCTGCGAGTGAAAAGTTTTGCGTTTTGGGACTGAAAATGGGTATATTATTTTCTTCGAATTTAATTTCTTCGTTTTTCATCAAAACGTTCATCAATTTTAAAAGTATGTATTTCATATGATATAATATATCCATTTAGCATTCCATCTGTTTTCATCATTGGTATATTCCATCACAATTGTGTTACAGTCCTTTATTGTACGAGGTGACAAACTTTCTCATAATGGACCATTTGGATCAGGCAATCCTTTTCGTACATGATATTTTGTTGTTGCCAAAAGTAAGACTGTAAGATATGGTGAACGCAGTTTCTCTTCGGTGGCACCTAAACTGTGGAATGCTCTCCCAGACAGTATCAGAGACTCAAAAACAGTAGATGTTTTCCAGAAAATTTATAGTAACTAACTGTGCTGTATTTGTCATCACTATGAATTGGCGTGCTGTCTTTTGTTATGAGATATCTGGGTACACATTTGAAATATAATAGTCTATTTTTGAATCACATTTCCATTACTAATTACTGTTTTCATCAAATTGGATTTAGATTTCAGTTGTCTTATCTTGATTTGTGTTTTTTTTTATTAATTTTAATAGTTTTAACGTTTCTCTTTATTTTATTTTCAAGTCTTAGATTATTCTTCATATACATTTTTTATTTGATCGACTGAGTTTTAGACTTTTAGATTAATCATGGTATATTTCATACTTTGTAAATGTATACATAAATGTGTGTTATTATTTTTATTACTTTTTTTTGTTTTTAAAGTCATTGTAAATGTATATAATTCCATTGTAAAGCGCCTTTGAACATTTTATTTTTTGAGAAGGGCGCTATAGAAATGTGGTAATTATTATTATTATTATATTTTAGCAGAGCCATACCGACAATGATAATCAACTTTGTATGAATACAGCCTAAAACAAACTTGCTCCACATATTACACTATAAACAACATATAAAATCATTTGGGTTAAATTTTTACACCGAGAACGTGTTATAAACATGTGACATTTCTTTATCTATTTTCACTAGAGCGAGAGGCTACTAGCAGGGTGTCTGTAATGATTAATTTTACAGGTAAACTGGGGTGAAAACGGGGTAAATAGCATATAATACTAAGAAAAATCTGCGAATTTAATTGTTGCTGTCGGAAGGGACCCGCACAATATCGCAGAAATCAGCTATCCGCAGAAATAACCAGTTATACGGTATTGTTTTCATTTCAGTTTGCATTTCCTGTCAATACTGATATATTTATTCTTCATTAACAAACTTCAATTTATTCCAGCTTATGCAACGTCGGTGGTTCTACACAAGTGCTCGTTCGAGCCTAAAATAATGCACGGAAGTGCTCATCCAGTAAAAACTTGAACGTCGCCATATGACCTATCCTGTGTCAGTTTGACATAAAGCCAAAATTAAATTAATAATAACAAACTTAGTCAATCAAGAAAATAAAAAGTACAGTATAAAATCACGTTGATAATATAATTCAGTTCTGAATAGCCTTTTTGACATTTGTGTAATTAAATGCCATAATTCACTCTTGTCCTTTCTTATTTTCTCTATAAAGCGCTGGTTACTAGCCGTTTCTCAGAGCCGAGAGCTGAATAGATCTTATCCCCAAATATTTGTTAACAAGAAGGAAACAGATTTGCACGTGGCAGTACAATGAAGATACACACTTTTGTATCCAAACATTGATAGGATTTTGTGTATTCAAACTTCCTGCTTGTTAACTTCCGGGTTGCTTCGTCAATGATTCATTTCTGACTGAAACCATCAGAAAAAAGTTGCGAGTGGTTATAATAAGTGTTGTTGTAAATGAACGACGTAAAACCTCGAAACTTCTTAATAATGCCCTGCACTTTAACCTCTGTTAGGACACAACTAACTTTAGCTGAACATGCCTTTCTGTTGATATCGAATATATTTCTGGTGTAAATGATGAATACATAAATCTATATGTAAATTGTACAGTAATTAATACTAAATTAAAGTTAGAAAAGGACTTTAATTGACTTGTTTTTTATATTATAGGTATGATGCAATAATAACTCTCATTGAATAATTCATTTATTAAGTTTATTTTTTTTAAGTGCAGTTTCGGAAAGAAAAAAAAAACAACACTTTAATAAGACAACAGTCTGTAATCAGAAATGACATGTAGCAAACAATATTGTAATTTGATGTGTTTACCGTGCAATAGCATAAAGACTGGTACTGAGTTAATAAATTGATAATGGTATTTTGCACAAACAGGTAACCCAGCAAGTTAATTCAGCAAGGGACGAGTAAATGGACACGCCAACCGATTATTGTTTATAAATAGCGGTTTACTATCTTATGTTCCGAAAAATAGTAACATTATAACTTGAATATTACAATGCACTATTACATGTGTATTATATCACCGAGTGAAACGTGTACCGACTTTAACTTTTGAGATATGTTCGGCGCAAATTTTCTCAAGTTCAATTTTCTTTCAATATTGTAGTTGCAGGCATATAGCTGTATATACCGTTTATTCCAATCAAATGATATATATACATTTTATGTAAAGGGACTTACAATTGTCTGATTAACATACTTTATGCACGTTTTGGAAAATCTCTGTTGCAGTGGAAATGTTTCCATATACTTTAAAAAACATTTAACAAAACTTGATGTTTACAAGACACTTTAATTTTGATATTTATATATCATTAATGTTAAAATTAGTTTGATAACATGACATAAATTGTTCTATTTGTAGAAAAAATATCCCTGATGCGTCAGAAAATGTCCATTTCTCCTGCATATAATCTTTCAAAATATTGAAAAGAAATGAAGTGTAAATCAAAGATACATTATAATGCTATATAGATCTAATTTTTATTTTGTTAAATAATTGTAATTAATAAACATTCAGTGTGCCTTTTATTAAAAAATATATCCAAATATTTTCGAATTAAACAAATCTTCCACATCTGCTGTTCTTTTAAAGAAGCAAACTTGTTGTATATATCTCCGTCCAAGAACGGCGATAAACATATCAATGAACATCAAGGGGAGATTATTCGGAAACATGATATACATGTTTGAGACACACGAAGTTTGCTGATATTCAGAAAGTTTTAATAACATGTGTTTCTAGTTTTGAACTTTTTGAAATATTGAGAGCCTTTGTTCAAGACGGTTGTATTAAACACCAATTTTACGATAAGTTATATATGCAACACTTAACTTTGTGTATTTAATTTCATGGAGCTATGGGTCTTAGAGCTTGTATGCGTCGCTGAAATTATACGCGGGACTTGGTCACACACCAAAACAGGCATGAGCAATGGTAGAAACCGGCTTAAATAGTTAAAATAGTATCTCACTTGTTTATAAATGGAACGATTGGTTCTGGAATGGTGTGACTTCAATTAAAACAGAGCCGAAGCCTGACAGACCATTAGTTGTAAGAACGAAAAAAAGTGGAAAGAGTTCGAGCGCTAGTTATGGAAGATCGTCGCCTAACTGTGAAGGTGATTACTAGGAAATTTTGTGTTACGCTGTCTGTTGTGCATAACATTCTTGCAAACGATTAAAATATGTCTAAAGTAGCGAAGGATGGGTCCCAAGATATTTATAAGATCATGGCAAGGCACGACGTGTTAACTGTTCTGAAGCGTTGCTGAGGCGATTGGAGTTAGAAGTTGATACGTTTGTAAACCGCATTGTTACGCTTGATGAAATTTGGTTGTGGCACTACGACCCTGTCATCCATATGGAAAACCCCGCAGACACCACCCCCTAGAAAAACTTAAGTAACTAGAAGCAGCGGCAAGCACATGCTCCTATTCTTCATGGACAAAAATAGCAGGATTCTGCAACACCAGATACCGCACGGGAACACCATGAACGTACAGTATTATTCAAACGTAAATTTAAACGTTATTATTGTTTGTTGGAAACTTAAATCTTTTGATAAAATATTATTAAAATGAGTTATATATAATATAACACAAAGATCTATGGACACATGATAACTATTGAAAAACTTAGTATGTTTGTTTTTGGGTATTTTAGGTTCGGAGGAGGAATCTCGCACCTGCATAAAGAAAAAAATGTGCCGGTTTACCGTTCGAGAGCAAGTTCGCATCAACATAACGCTCCGTGGCATACGGCAAGAAAAGCTTTGATTAAAATCGACTCCTGTGGACTTCAGACGTTTTCCTGAGCTAATGGCACAGCTACGAGGAATTCGTTTCAAGACTTTTGAAGACGCAGAACTTTATTGCATTGTTAGACCAAGAGTGTTATTCAGAAACCGTTCAGAAATGAATCCACATATATCAGAATCGCGTGCACATAGGCAGTGACTACCTATAAAAATGTGACTTTTGACGTTGAGTGTGACATCATTGCCCCATTTATACTAATACATGCATTGTGTTTTCTTTAATTCATATTTCGTAGTATGTCGCTGGATTTTCTATAATCAACTTTTCACACGGACTTCGCGAACACCCCAGTGTTGTATTGAATATTTCAGATTGTAAGTGACTTAATTCTTCGGGCTTTTAAACTCGTTTTAGCTCACCTGTCACTTTGTGACAGGGTGAGCTTTTGTGATCGCTTTTCGACCGGCGTCCGTCCGTCGTCCGTCCGTGGTCCGTCGTCCGTAAACTTTTACTTTAAATAACATCTTCTCATAAACCAATTTCATAGCCAATTTCATCCAAACTTCACAGGAATGTTCCATTGGTGGTCACCTTTAAAAATTGTTCAAAGAATTAATTTCCATACAAAATTAAGGTTGCCATGGCAACCAAAAGAAAAAAACTTTAAATATCTTTTTCTAAAAAACCCAAAGAGCTAGAGCTTAGATATTTGGCATGAAACATTTTCTAGTTAGTGTCTACCAAATTTGTTCAAATAAAAGCCCTGGGGTCAAAATTGGTCCCGCCCCAGGGAGTCATTGATTTTTCCTATATGTATATAGTAAAAATTTAAAAAATCTTCTTTTAAAGAACCCATAGAGCTAGAGCTAAGATATTTAGCATGAAACATCTTCTAATGGGTGTCTACCAAGTTTGTTCAAATAAAAGCTCTGGGTCAAAATTGGCCCCGCCCCAGGGGGTCACTGATTTTTCCTATATGCATATAGTAAAAACTTAAAAATCTTCTTTTAAAGTACACAAAGAGCTAGATCTTAGATATTTAGCATGAAACATGTTCTAATGGATGTCTACCAAGTTTGTTCAAATAAGAGCCCTGGGGTCAAAATTGGCCCCGCCCCAGAGGGTCATTGATTTCCCTATATGAATATTATAGTAAAAACTTAAAAATTTTCTTTTAAAGAACACAAAGAGCTAGATCTAAGATATTTAGCATGAAACATGTTCTAATGGATGTCTTCCAAGTTTGTTCAAATAGGGGCTCTGGTATCAAAATTGGCCCCGCCCCGGGGGACATTGAATTTCCTTATATGCGTATAGCAAAAACTTAAAAATCTTCCTCGAAAAAACCTGAATAGCTAGAGTTCAGATTTTTAGCATGAAACATCTTCTAAATGGTGCCTACCAAGTTTGTTCAAATAAAAGCCATTGGGTCTAAACTGGCCCCGCTCCGGGGGGGGGGGCTATATACAGGTGAGCGACTTCAGTGCCATCATGGCCCTCTTGTTTCATGATAACCGTTTCTGCATAGGAATAACCATATTCCATGATATCATCAGATGCCATTTCCTCGCATTTACCTGTCAGATCGGATGAACGGAAGCTATGTACAACTTGCTATTTTAAAAACAAATGACCAGATTAAAATGCAGTATTCATTTGATTCATTTTAATTGTTTTGCGGCTAAAACAGTATAAACGCTAACGTACGTTTAATTTAAGAAATAATATATCCCAAACAGTGACTTTATCACTCAATAACATTACTGTTTGTAGTTCGGATGCGAGGAATTATGTTACGAGGGCCTAGCCTGAGTGATATAATGATGCGCATCCAAACAAAAAACAGGAATGTTATCAAGCGATCAAATCACTTATTTGGATATATTATTTCAATTCTAACACGACATCAACAAATAAATGACGCCATACCTGATATTAAGCCAACTTGCGCCTGATTTGTTTCGGACTTTTTTCGGCGCGTCGAATTTTGTTTAAGGTTAAGTCACATGTATAATGATTACGTCAGATTTTTAAATATAGAAAGTCAACAATGATTTTATTGCACACACGTTCGGTTTTTCTATATCCAATAGGGAAAAATGCGAGTCGTGTAAGAATTACTGGTAAAAATAAGTTTTACCGAGATTGCTTTTATTATACGACTCTAAGCTATTCAATTGTTAATAAATTTATGTCCTATGGTTTTTCTCTATGATAGGAATGACTGTTTTTGCCTGTAAAGGACATAAAAACATACGCCTTGATAATTTAATAAATGTGATAACAATTTTTGCGCAAACCTAGAGTTAAATCTATATCAAAGTGCATAAATACAGATCCAAAATACATAAACGATCAATGGAAAGATGCATGATAATGAAACATAATGAATAACAACAATTACCTGTAAAGGACATAAAAAATATGCCTTGATAATTTAATAAATAAGATAGCAATTTCTGGCTCAAACCTTAGGGCCCAGTTACACAGACGGTCGGTCCCCAATCGGTCATTTAATTTTAGATTTAGTCGCTGTTATGATCGGTTGTCATGCGTGATTTTATTTCTGGTTTTCTGTGTAAACGGCCATCGGTGACAGACAGCAAACTCAAACGGGAATGGGTCGCTGAAATTCTTTTGGTTTTAATCGTTTGTAAATCGGAGCTAAATCGGGCGTAACGCTGATTAATCGGTGTTTGATAGCTAGTCATCAGTGGTTAAACACTTTCCGTCAGATATGGCCGGTGATTCATATTTGGTTATCTTTGTCCGATCGGCGATATTGGTGATTAAGAGCTTGCACATCTCGTGATATAGGTTGCCGTCGGTAATTTTTAAAATATTTTCACCGATCGAGAATTTTAGACGTGTTTAAAAATCCCAATCGGTAATTTTTCACCGATGAAACTTATCTTTCCCCAATAGCAGTTGATAGGTGGAAAATAGGTGACCAATAGGTAATATCGGTGATAAATACGTTGTCATCGGTTCACTCCATAAGTTGGCTTAAAAAATACCGATCAATCACCGATGGCTCTGTGTAACTGGGGTGTTAGAAATATGTTTTTATATCAAAGTGCGCATGCGTGAGATGGTTTGTAAAAACTGAGGCTCGGCATACAAATTATGTCCAAATGAAAGAAACGTAGTTAGTTTTTTATGATGAAAAGATGATGAAATGAAATGATATTGGAATGATATGGGGATTGTATATCGGACTGTAGAGAAACAAAGATAACAGACAAATACACAAGATTGATATACAAATACGAGGACAAAACAATACATAAAAACGATACTCGTAAAAAATAACAAAACGCGAATATCGACCGCATGACATACTTCCCCACTTTGGGGAATGCCGCCCCGACATTTATTTAATATTAAAGAGGAAGAACTTAAGGTATTAGCAATGAACTAACCCGTACTGACTATTATCACATAGTATATACAAATTTAAATTCTCTCCAGGAGAATTCAACGACTTTTATCTTTAATAGATTCAAAGGTATTACACTTTGACAATGGGGCAAAACAATGATTTCGGTTTTGGACCATTAGAAGTAAACAAGTCTCAGAATGTCACGAAGGGGAAGGAAACAAATGCTTTAAATACAACTTAGACTTATTATCCATTGCTTCTTTATAATAATTTCTGGGTTTTCTTAATCAACGAAGTCTTATCTTCAATACATATATATTTGATGTTTAACGAAACTAATATTTTGCACGAAATTGCGATGTCTAATAATTAATTATTAATTAATTAAAAGGTTATACATGTACGCCTTTGCACTTGAAATTCGTATTATTATACAGATTTAATTTCCGTCTCCCACTTAAATAATTTGTCCGGGATGTTCATGTTGACACGGAAATTAGTCACTCTTAGAACAATTGCATATGCCTACCGTAGCTAATCATTAATTGCCGCAGTGATTTTATGTTACATGTATTACGACTTTGCAGAATCAAATTGGAGTGTTTTTGTAGGGACAATAAATTTCTTTAATGTAGACTCGGAAGTGTCACATTTTATATTATTATGTAAGGAAGATCGAGCCAAAGAGAAACACTCTGAGTGGCGTCTTCAATAATTCTAACCTTCATGAAACTTGAAATTCAATTACCATACCGTGGAAAAACTAGCTTTTTTTTCGCAAGTGAAAAATATACCGCATATAGTAGATTGTCCAGCTAAGGCAGTACTTTTATAAAATTTGACAGTAAAAAATAATACATTAATATATAGGGAAATCAATTATTAGAAATAAATCAAACATACTATAAAAACGTAAGATAAAAATTTTGATTATATGTGAAATTATGGGAGAATAAGTAGCATCAAATTGTTAACAGAAAATAAAATAAGTTGTGGCTGTCAATTGGATGAAGGAACCTTATCCTTTCATACAACAAATGTATAAATTCTGAACAGATTTAATTCAGACACAAATACATTTTCGGATTGACGTTTTTTTTATAGTTATTATACACTTTCTGTGAATTTAAAACAAAGTAAAACTAAGCATTTCTGAACTTATGATATTATCCAGACATCAAAATTGGAAACATAAGTATTTGTTTAAATAGACAGACAATAGGTGGTATTCTGTTTATAGGATATAAATGTAAAAAAATATTATTTACACTTTTGCGCCACAAAAAAACTGGAGATTTCCACAACAAGGTGTTTGTTTGTATGCTTTTTTTTTGAAAATTTTTGCCTAGCCTTTTAGATAAGATTTCCTTCTTTGACATTTGTTTCTTTCATATAATAGCGGTTTTTCGTTGAACTTCTTTTTTGTTTGGATTTTTCCCTTTATTTTTTTTGTAACTCTAAAAATATAATGTAAATGTGGACATACTTTTCATTTCCAATTTCCTCTCATTTCCTTGTGAAGATATATGTGTGTTTTGAATATACAAATCAATTGTTTGTCGTTGTTTCTTTAAGATATTGGAAGATTGTGAGGTTAATGTTGGCTTACACATGTATAACTTTTTATTTCTTTTCTTTGTTGTAAAGATGTGGGATCTGTATATATACAGGAACATTATTTGTTGTTGTTTCTTTAACCCTTTCCCCCATGAGCATATTGTGAAAAATGGCCGTTTTCACTGAAAAGCCTCCTGTTACAAGTTCAAACTGCTATGAAACTATGAAAAATGCTTCAATACTAATCAAACTTGGCACAAATGTTGACTAGACCATTGCCTTTGTAACGACATGCTCATTCTTAAATTTCCTGTTACCATGGCAACGAGGGGACATCTCAAAATTGCCAAAAATCACTATTTTGAGTCAAAGGCTTTTCAGCGTTGGTTAAACGTTACATTATGATCGACCTGGGGTCATTTTTAGCCTCTCACAAGTCCAAAATTTTCTTGGCGATGAGGGGGACTCCGCCCCCCTTTAAACCCCCCTAACAGAAGGGGGCACATCCCCCTTCTGGCAACCCCCTGATGTATCTTTGGGATGGGGGGCGGCGCCGAAAAAGTGCTCATTTTTTTAAGCAACATTTCTCAAACGAAAACTTATGTTTGGGGCCCAAATAGGACCATTTTTTCACTATTTTAGGCCTAAAAAAGGGGGGGGGTCGAAAGTGCGTTGTTTCGCGTATATATGTGGTAAAGGGTTAAGGCTTTTTGAATAACTATTTTTTTTATCAATTTATCAATCAGTTCATTGTCCTACTAAAATAAGTTACAAAAGATGAGTGTATTGGGATAATTTTAATTAAGAATGAAAGTAATTAGAATGCTATAATAATTAGTATTATTCTTTGGTAAAAATTCATTATGTTAAAGTCATTCATATAATATAAACATTTAAAATTGATTTATATTTTTCCCAAAGGTGATAGGAAAATAAGAAATGCATAATATCAGTTTAGTTACATTTTTGACATACAGAAGTAATCAATGACATCTTAGTTTTGCTAACTCTTAACAAACATTACATAAAAACTTCCTATTGAATTGTTTAAGAACAAAACTATTAGAAAAATGTTGGTAGTACACATTTGTTTAATATAAATCATAATGTATTTTGTTTTGTCTGCTTATTCTTGGAAAAATAAATGTGTAATCAATCTTTGGTTACTGGACGTTTAAAAATATTGTTACATACAATCTATATTATGTCAATTGTAGCATAGGTCCTTACTCTTTTCAACATAAGTTAAATAAATACCTAAATTAATGTATTGCTTTTGTAATAAATTAACTTTCCAAACCGTAACATATCATAGCTAAGGCACAATATGGAAAACCTTGCTGAAAAAGATGTCCTGTACTCTTCTTGAAATCTTTGCTACGGTTCTTGACACTAAAATATCTCGTAGTTTTTTCAATACCTTACACTGCATAAAATATAATGCTCAACCCTAGAACGAAAAACAAATCCGTTTTATATTTTCAAAGAGAAAACCATGATGTTCATCCGGATACAAAAACTTAATGTCTTCTGGCAGTTACAATATGATTAACCGTTGTTATGAGGGCTGTCCATGAAGTTTTGTTCTCCACGCTGGAATTATTAGATTTTTGTTCCTAAATGATTTTGATGGAAAGATGATGTTATATTGCAGAAACGTGCGGTCTTAAGTGTCTCCGTCATTGTTTTTTTCCGCGAATCCCGCCATAAAACTTCATGTTTATCTATTACATTTTAACGTCCGATGATATTACTGTTTCGAACATTAATTGTACTAAATGTATTACCATTTCTAAAAATGCTAGGAGTCGCCGAAGGTAGGACAGTCGAGATCTAATATTGCAAATCCTATTTATTACTTTTGAAATAAAACAAACAATGGTGTCTGACCTACTACTATTTTAACTTTTTGTAATAAAGTCACGATTAAATATCTTATAAGCGCACTTTAAGTGTGTGTTTCCGTAATATTTACTGACATACTCGAAATATATCGAATATACTTTCTTTCAGTTAGAATGTAACATTCTTCAATACGAATCTAGTGTAGTTCATTTGTGTCGGAAGTCCACAGATGAATAGATACAATGTCAAAGCAAAGATAAAAGACAATCGAAACATCTCGTCGGCTATTATAATAAACTTCGACTTAATATTGACTTAAAATAGTTTTACACGTGATTTAAGATGTAAACAAAAACAGAAGGTGTAATCTTTAATAATGTATACAGAATGTATATATTTGACATCGAAAGAAAAATAAAGTCTGCTTTCGTATAATAATGACTGAACACATGTCTGACATTCATAATCATTTAAAAATGTTCATTGATGAACAATTACACTGTATAACCAAATCCGAATAAATGTCAACAGGTAGACATTTTGTACTTTCGGTTTCTACACCCATAATAATAAGTATTGTTTACTGTTATATCTGTACATAAACTTACTTTTACTTGATAATAAAGCACCTGCATGACAGGACAATCATCAGTGCGTCTAAACGCTTAAATGTAACGCTCGTCTAATTAAAAATAAAATAATGATCCTAAAACGAACAATTTCAATAAACATCAAAAATGGAAACAAGTGGAATTATCTGGCTAATGATAAGTTAGAACTGAACGCAACCTTGAATAATGTTATACCTATTCAAATTCACGAAATGACGAACAAATGTTGTTTTATAGCTGCTGCATTTTTTCTTAATTTATTGAATATGTATTGCCATCTGGTTTATGATAATAATCAATAAAGGGAAATTATTCCTTTTAATGAAGATTCATAACACAGTTGATTTGTCTCCCCTACATAGGGTTTTCCGAAATGAATTAGTCACTGAAAAGTCTCCCGTTACACGTTCAAGTTGCTAAAAAACTATAAAAACTGCTTCAATACTTATCAAACTTGGCATAAATGTTTACTGGACCAGTGCCTTTGTAACAACATGCTTAATCTTAAATTCCCTGTTACCATGGCAACTAGGGGACATCTCAAAATTGCCAAAAATCACTATTTTGCTGCCACTTCTCAATGAATTGAGATAGAGTCAAAGGTTTTTCAGCGTTGGTTACACGTTACCTTACGATCGACCTGGGGGTCAGTTTAAGCCTCTCACAAGTCCAAAATTTTCTTGGCGATGAGGGGGACTACCGCCTCCTTCAAACCCCAAACAGAAGGGGGCACACTCTCCTTCTGGCAACCCCCTGATGTATCTTGTGGATAGGGGGCGGCGCCGAAAAAGTGGTCACTATTTCAAATAATATTTCTCAAACAAAAACAAGTGTTTGGGGGCCTAAATAAGACATTTTTTTCATTTTGAGAAAGCGAAGGGGGGGGGGGGGTGAAAAAGGCGTTGAAAAGCGTATATATCTGCTAATGGGTTAATATTATAATTAATTAATTGATTAATTAATAATTAAATAGTTTGATATAAGATATTTTTGTGTGATATCATAACATAAACACAGCTTGTTACATTTACTTATTGCTGGACCTACAATAACCCAATCTGTGACTTTTATCATCTTATTCCGATGTCACAGTATATGTTTCTCAACATATGTTTTGACACATGTTGTAAACCTAAGATACTATAATAATACTGTAATGATGATTATATAAGTTGAAGTTGTGTTTTAACCAGCATTTACGTTTTTAAACTAAAAAGTGTACGAATCATGAAAAGACAGGCCATGTAAACTTTATGGACCTACACAGGCTAATTAATGATTAAGCCGGGTCATAGAATGAACTTAACACAAGGAAAAATCGGAATATATCACGTGCAGTAACAACTCAAAAGTTTTTATTGATATCTCAAGGCAACTGGGCATGTGAGAAAATTTGAAAAACGCTAAATGTGATGGTAAAGTGTTAAAGTATTTTTCAAAACCATATCGAGTTTTAAAAGTTCTATAATTCAGCCATTTACTGGATTTCGTAAATAGAAGTTTGCCAACCTTGAATAAACTGATCCTTAATTCTAGCAGAAATACTTTTCTTAAAATGTGGACGGAATTGTGTTTAAAAAATCCAATAACAAACCGAGAGAATCTAAATTAAGAAGTATGCACAAATGAAGAAAATGAAGCTGGGTCAAAGAATAAATTTAATTTAACCTATAGCTCTTCAGCGCTTCTTATGTAAAATTCTTCCAAGTATAATTTCCAATAACCGTAAATTATACCATACCCAGACTATGGTATAATTTTCAGTTTTGTAGATCGAAGGAGTAAGTGTTTCTGGGCGGAGCTATAGGTTAAAACAGATACACCATTGGTGCGTTGACGATTTCTGGGTTTGCGTAAATTATACCATAATCACGTGACCTTTCTTATGCAACCTCACTCGACTTTGTCTCGTGAGGTTAAGGGCATAAGAAAGGTCACGTGATTATGGTATAATTTACGCAAACCCAGAAATCGTCAACGCAGCAATGGTATATCTATTACTTAACACATAATAAAGAGACTACTCGGAATATATCACACGCAGTAACAATTTCATATTCAACGGTATGATTTGTATAACGTCATAATCATGTGACGTCATATATGACCGGAAAAACGCGTACACACTGAATATAATATTGTATATTTATGCATTTGACAAACTAGTCACGGTTTATTAAAAAAAAATACACTATTGGTTGCGAAATTGTAACTGCAGGTGATATTACATATGTTTAACACGGTAATTGCTTCAATTCCAGTTCTATTCACGAGTCAATCTCTCAATCTTAGTACAGTGCATATGGTATGGTATATGGCGTTATTTATGAAATTGCAACTGAGTCATTGTAATATGGATAAAGTGGAAAGGTCAGAGTCTCATTCTTAGTAGTCTGCATATATTATACATAACGTTGTTGATGTCTTTATTTTATAAGAAAAATGTGGGAAGTATGTATCCAACAAGTTTTAAACAAGAGCCCGGTTTGAGCCGGTTGGTGCTCCCCAAATAGGTTTTGAACACAGGAAAGTACACCTTTTGTACTGTAGAGGTATTTCCCTGGAAAAAGTTCAAAGTGCAATAATTCCAAAATTAGACAAGGCAGAGTTACTGTTCTTCGCACTGCACTTGTAATCAATGCGATCTATCAACCTACAAAGGTTCTGGTTGATATCTCTTATGGTTTCCGAGTTATGTCCGGGACAACTTCAAAATGTAAAAATGAACAAAGGGCAATTACTACAAAATTTGGCAAGGCAGAGTTCAAGTTCTTGAGCACTGCATATCAACCCATTTAGATATATCTACCTAAAATTTTTCATGTTGATATCTCCTATAGTTTTAGAGTTATGTCCCGGACAAGATTTTTCTATAAGGGGAGATAATTCAAAAACCGAGCAAAATAGAGTTATGGTTCTTTGACACTGTACTCCCCTAAATGCCCTTTACCACTGTATGAAGTTTGAACAAATTATCTCCAAGGGTATTTAAGTTTTGCTCCGGACAAGACAACGGACGGAGAGACGGACGGACAGGCGGACAATGCGCCCCGAATATATGCTCCCCGAAATTTTTCGGGAGCATAACTAGGTCTGTAGAGAGGGGAAAACAAATAATATACTAATCAATTTTGTACAATTCTTTATTATGAAAAGTCACACATACATGCTATCAGAACCAATCAAAAAGATATATTTTACTATTTAAAGTATTACATTTATAACAAAAGCAGCAGAATAACAATGCTCTCATAAAGGTTATATGACCAGATCTAAATGTTATATATTGCCTACACTTTGTTGACATTTCTCTATGCTGATATACATGTCACCATTGTTGGATAAATTCAATAAATATGGATCTTGTGTATCCATTCTGAATTTAATTCTTTTAACATTATAAAATACATAATGTTCTAGACATGTTATTTATTATACAAAATGTTGGTCAACTACTGCCTGATATCTTCTTATAATTCTTCAATAAAACCAGCTACTTATAATAAACTTAAAAAGTGCTATATAAAATGAATAGAATTGTTTCAAAAAGTTTCACCATTGTTTAATTCTTTCAGACACGTTTTTATTGATGCTAACAAAATAGCTGAATATTGTTTTCAATGAACATTTCAAGTTTTAAACAGTCATGTTTAATATATAAGCATATGTACAATTACAATAAAATATTCCAGCATGAACTTATCTTTACTTCATATAGAATTGTTTAAGTATAAACATGGCCAATATAGTTTTGCCATCATGAGGGTTACAAATATAAGCATAAAATACACATAAATTCAAATACCTAGTAAACAATTCATAACATGATTTTCATGTTATCATACTTAGTATAATTGAATTTACCCTTTAATATACATTCAAAAATTAAAGGCACATTACTTCTCAGAAATGAATATTTTTTTTTTGTTAAAAAGGGCAAACATGGGTTTTATAATGTTGTAATAAAAGATTTACAACATGTGATATTCTAAACACCTTACAAAATGAGTTTGAAAAGAAACTAGAACTATCACTAAATATGATTAATACCCCTGCAAGACTGCTTCGGAAATGAGGAAGTTACCAGTAATACAATACCTTGCAACAGAACTGAAATAGATGTTTGATTTTGGTTTATTAAAGATAGTTGTAGTTCTTGTATGTTGCATTTCCTTTTCCAATGTGGTTAACCATTAATGAAGTTTTATTGAATTACTATGTAATAAGTCCAAAAGAGTTACACTTCTTGAGCACTACACTTCCTCTCATTGCACTTGACCATTGAATGAAGTTTCACTGAATTCTAAACATTAGTTTGTAAGTGATGCACCTGACAAGGAAAAGGAACAAAGGGCAATAACTTTACAAATAATGACGATGAAATCATGGTTATTGTACTCTGCACTTTCTCTCATTGCGCTTGACCATTGCATAAGGTTGTATTGAATTCCAACTACTAGTTTTCAAGTTATGCACTGGACAAAAAAAAAACACAAAACAAATGTGCAATAACTGTAATTAGTAAAAATAGAGTTATGGTTCTTGTGCACTGCACTTCATCTCACTGCCCTTGACCATTTTATGAAGTTTCTTTGAATTCCAACCATAAATTTTCATTTTATACACTGGAAAATAAAAAGTAACAAAGGGCAAAAACTCTTAAATGAGTCAAGAAAGAGTTATGATTTTTGTTCTCTCAAAAAAATTGGCCATTGTGTGAAGTTGTATTCAATACCAATTAGTAGTTTTCAAGTTATGCTCTGGACAAGAAAAAAACAATGGAAAAGTAACAAAGGGCAATAACTCTATCATTACTCTGGACAGAGTTATGGTTCTTGTGCACTGCACTTTCTCATATTGTGCTTGACCATTGTATGAAGTTGTTTTAAATTCCAACCAGAACTTTATAAGTTATGCTCCGGACAAGAAAAAGTAACAATGGGTAATAACTCTGTAACCAGTGAAGATGGAGTTATGGTTCTTGTGCTCTGCACTTCCTCTTAATGTGGTTGACCATTGTATAAAGTTATAATGAATTTCAACAATTAGTCTTCAAGTTATGGTCCGGACAAAAAAAGCAATTGAAAAGTAACAAAGGACAATAACTCTGTAGTTAGTGAAGACGGATTTATGGTCTTTGTGCACTGCACTTCCTCTCAATGTGCTTGACATTTGTATGAAGTTGTATTGAATTCTAGCCATTAGTCTTCAAGTTATGCTCCGGACAAGGAAAATGTACGGAAAGCTGGACCGACCGACCAACCGAGTGACTCCAATATACCCCCAAACTTCGTTTCGGGCGTATAAATATAATAAGTGTAGCAAACTGTAAACAAAATGGTTATTTCACATCCTTCGGGGTATAAATAGTATAAGTGTAGCAAATTGTAAACAAAATGGTTATTTCACATCCATACAAAATACTTATTTATCATAATGTTCTTGTTGCCAAATTGCAATGAAACTAAAAAAAGGCTCAGATGGCCAATTAGAAACTTTTTGCACAAAAAATGAAAGTTTTTAAAAATAAAAGTGATTGCATTTTTAAGGCTTAATGGGCCTTTAAAACAAACAGGTAAAACAGTTTAAAATGTATGTATAGTTACATGTCACATAACATTACTTGTTATAAAATAATGTGATCTTTTGTTCGTAAAAGGATTGCAGTAGCTTGTAATTATACAATAAACATGTATTAACATGTAATAATATGTTTACATAGTTAAGTACAATATACATTCATTCATTCAGAATTTCATGTTACAAACAGACAATGTGTAACCTATGTTTATATATAACATATCTTAATCTTGGTATATAATAACATCAGCAAGCATAAAAAACATACCTTTGATAAAATGCAATTACATTTTTACTATCTGAAAGCAATAAATCATCAGAACCCAAAGGTACAGATTTGACTGAAAGAAGTGTATCCATAACGAACATGCATTTGTTACCCAGGATGCCTTTATAGACACAAAGTATCAACGTAATTTTTGAGAAATGTCATGTAACATCAATTTTAGAATGTAAAATAATATGTCATATTTTTGAATATAATAAAATCATGGGGAATATAAATTACATTTACCTTTAATGCTACCAATTGCCCTAACTGCATAAAAATTCAAAAGTTACGTAATACTTATATCGTAAATTTTATTTCAAAGTTACAGTACTTAAATTGACACCATTTGAGGGACAGCTGAGAGTTAAAAAGGCAAGTTGAAAGGTTTGCAATATGCACATGACAGCCATGTGTTATTTATTTCATCGTAATTACGTATATTGCTCATATTTATGGATATATTATGGGTGAAGTTATAAAAAAAATAATACGGACTTTTTCAAACACATAATATGTATAACAGTATATACTAGTACATCAAAATTTACAGTTAGGAATGTTTATACTTTCATTAGCTTTATCTTTACAATTTAAAGTTCACTTAAAAAAGCTCCATTGGGGTCCAAAAATCTAAAAGAATAAAAATAGAAAATCCAAACTGATCAATTTGTGTACTCATAACAGAAAAAATGATACTAAAGAAAATTACTCAGAATAATAGTGAAAATCAATAATGATTAAGTACGGACTTAAGCTATCAACATTTAAAAACATTTTATATCATTTTGACTAACAGGAGCTGTTGACAGTACAGTGTGCTCGACTATCCACAGTGATGGATATTGCAGAATTTTCTAACTTCAAAAAGGGTAATGATTCTGTCAAGTATTTGAGTTATCATCCATGATCCTCAGACAGTGACTTTCTATCACACTCATATATGTGTGAAGTTCTAATCCACCCCTCAATAGTTATGAAGAAACAGCTTACATGCAAAAATTAACCAATAATTTCTAAGTCCAAAATGGGGCTTTAATATGAAAAAAAATCAGAGTTATGGGACTTTAGTTAATCATGTAAGATAATCAAAGAGAACAAGAATGTCAATTATTCTTCAGTAGTTCTTTAGATACCAACTTGTAGGCATAAACATAGCATAAGTTTAACACCAATACAACACTTGATTAAGTACTATATAGCTCTAGCTATTCTGGGTAAATGATTTTGTTCTCGCTTTTCTTTTAATAGTCGAGCTAAAATGGTTACTAGTATTTTGGAAAAAAGCGAGTGCTAATGATCTTAAATTTCGCACACAAGTTATTGACAAATAGTACGGAACCTTAAGAACATAACTCTTGTCACATCATGTAAAAAAGTCAAGAAAATAAAGTTAATATTTATCGATTTTTATAATTACAATTTTTCTCACTTTTATCAATCTTTACAATATAAAAAAAATCATAAAAGGAATCACTAAATTATAACAAGTAAATGGTCCTCATCTCAATGAAAGACAAATATGTATATCATTTACTTGACCTATATATCATCTAACAGGTATTCACATATAAAATTTACCATTCCTCTATAGCATATAATCCTATATATCATATCATAGGTAATAAAATATACTTTTCCCATGATCTATATATCATATATCTGGTATTGATATATACCATTCTCTTGACATATTTCTCATATAACTGGTAATTACATATACCATTTTCTTGACATATCATATATTATATAATATAACTGGTATTTGAATGTTATATAAATTTATCTTTTACTTTTTCTGACCTTGTACATTAAATTTTTCCATTCAAATTGCTTATTATATTTACTTATTCATTAATTTATTTACTTGCTAATCTATTTATCTATTTATGTATTTATAATTCAAACAACCTATTACTTTTTCAAATTATACTTTTCACAAACTATCCCTGATCTTTAAAAAAAAACAGTTACCTATATTTTCTTTATATTTCACTGCATATCTTTCAATTATTTATTTGAATACACATTTGAATATTACTTTCATCAATTTCAATATTACTACAATGTTCAGAAATTTATATTTAATGAACTGTTTTTGATGATTGTTATTTATCATATTGTATAACATTCATTATTTAACTTATCAATATGTAAATTTAGTATTATTACTATTTTTTACTGATAATGAAAAGTCTATTTTTACATCTCTTTTATCATAAAATAATTTAGATTAAGCACTGTGTTAACGTCATGTATCCTATTTCACTATGTTAAATTTTCAGATCATTTCTTTTTAGTCAAAAATGAACAAAAAAATTATCTCTTTTAACATGCAATAATTTAGTTTAATCACTATGTTAACGTCATGTATCTTATTTCACTGTGTTAAAGATTCAAACCATTATTTTTATTGTTAATATTGAAAAAAAATAGTTCAAACACTATGAAACTAAATGGATACTTTATCACTTTTTTCTTGAAAAGTAAAACCATAACAATTCATCCTGTTTAACATGAAATAACTGATCCTGGTCTTTTACATACTGTATAGCATCATTTCCCTTCCCTCCTCTTAGTGATCTCAATGTTATCATATCATCATTAACCTCCTCACCATCTCCTGTTATATAATAGTTCCCTACTCTCACATCTACAGTATGAGGAATACCAGGAAGACTATCAACAAACTTCTGCCATGTTGTCAAACTCATTATGACAGAATCAAGCTCAATGTTCTTTAAACTCTTCGTCTCTAAAGGTAACTGTATTATATTGTCAGTTAACCTACAATACTTTAACTCAAGCTTACTGAGATTGTGTAATACTGTGACAAGTCTCTTTGGTATGTTGGTATGATACATTTGAGATTCATTGTAATAATCTCCACACAATTTAAGTTCTTTTAATTTGTAAGATTTTCTAATAATATCAAATATTTTCACACAATTACTATCTTTCAAGTTACTAAATGTAAATGTTTCAAGGTTTGTAGTATCAGCATCTATCACACTAACAACACCATACAAACAAAGGTACTGAAGTTGTTGATGTTTTGATAAATTTACATCATGTTGCTTCTTACACTCACATTTAAAATAAAAAAGATGTATTTGTTCAAGATGACTGGTTCTCTCAAGAAAATTACAAAATGTAGTAGTATCATCATGACTCACTGTTATACTAGTCATACTTATTGCTACAAGATTGATCATACTAGGTAGGTATCTAACAACTGTTTTATATACTGGGTAATACTTGTCAGTGTTAGAGACATCATCAAGAGTCAGAGATTTTAATGTTAAAGTGTTTACTTTAATTGTCTCAGAAACACAATTGTTTATCTCATCAATCCTCTGTTCATTACTCTGTGTATCACTTGGTAATTCATATTTATATCTTATTACAATTTTTTCAAGATGATGAAACATTGGTAAATATTTTGTAAATTTAACATTTTGTGTGTTGATGTCAACTACATAAATAGACAGAACAGAATCAGGAACAATTTGATGCTGATCAATACTTGAACAAACAATATCACAATAATCACTATGATAAATGACCAAATCTCCTATATAAAATACAGTATTACTTCCTACACTACATGCTGCATTGAATTCTTCCATTGACTCAAACATAAGCTCTTGAATACCAGTAATAAAACTAAGATACCTATAAATGTCACTACTTATTGTTCTCCTGTATTCCTCAACACGACAGTCTTCTGACACAGTATCATATATGTATTTTGAAACATGTGTTGCTAATCTTGGTTCTAGACCACATAGCATAATGATGACATTTGACTGCTCTGATATGTCATTGACTGTTGAACATTTCTGAAAAACCTCCTTAATAAACTTCTTGGCTAATTCGACATTTCCTGTACTATCTGATGAACACATTTTTGCATTGAAATTGATGCCAATATTCACTGCAGCCAGAAATTCTTGCATTGATTTGTGAATAAAAGAGAACAATGAGCTTGGTGGTTCTGATACAGATAAACTTGGACATTCATCTTCTGTAATTATTCCAAGTTTCAAGCAATTTTCTCTTACTTCATCTGATATTTCAAGTTCATCAAACATACAAATGTCAAATGTCAAGGATTTATCCTTCGGACAATTAAATAGTGTCTCATAAGCCAACCGTGATATTTCATAAATGAAATGGCGGTTTAATTTTAATTTGGTTTTATCGGCTAAATATTTAGGAAGATCTCCTTTCTGGGTCCCCTTCATGAGTCGAGTACTTGTTCCTGTAGTTTTCATGTCATTCCATGTGAAGAATAATTCTAACATACCGGTGTAGATGGCACATCTTGATGTTTTATCAAGTTTACCATCAAACCATAGACATATCAGTTGTTGTAGCATAATTGGTACCTGTTTTAAACTTTTCAGAGACTTTTCCTTGAGCTTTTACCTACAGTCTCTAGCTTCTTTATTGGCATGTCTATTTACATTTAATTGTGAGACTGTCCTATTGACCATTTTCAATTCACATCTAAAATCAAAACCTTTCAGTTTTAATGACTGGTCAATCTCCATATCATTTGATCTTAATGTATGAAATTTCCATGGCCGCGAAGTAGTTACTATTGTATACTCCTTAAAGATACTATGTTCTGGGACATTTTCAGAGGACCATTCATCTAAGCCATCAAGCAAAATCATAACTCTAGAGGCTTCTTTTTCAAGAAGTGTATTTAACATTTTCATTTGATAACGTTTATGAAGCATTTCATCTATAGTGTCAATATTTCGATACTGTCTAAGAGGGATGTAAAATACAAAATCAAATTTCTTCATCTCTTTTACACCATTGAATTTCAGTTCATAATTTTTGCTATCATATTTAGAGTCATCACTGTCGGATGCAGAGTCTGTTAAGTCAGTATAAGAGTCGTCACTATCGGATTCGGAGTCATTTAAGATATCATCAGAGTCCTCATTGTGGGATTCGGAATGTATTAAATTGTTATCCTGAATGTCATCACTGTCACTTCCATTTTTCTTTATGCCACCCACATGTTTTTCATCTCCTCGTTTCTCATTAACACCTTGATGTGTCTTACTGCTCTCTTCGTTTTCAATGTCTCTACTATGTGTCCCCTTTACCTCTTCATTTACAATGTCACTTCCCCTTTTTGCATGTTCTTCAAAACCAATTTCATTGACACCTCCAGCTCCATGTGTTTTATTTCCTTCATTATCGCCTCCTTGTTCCTCATTGCCACTTTCATTTTCATTGACACCTCCATATTTTTCACCGTCACCTCCATGTTTTTCACTGTCACCTTCAGGTTTACCCGTCACCTCATGTTTTTCGTTGCCACCTTCATGTTTTTCACTGTCACCTCCATGTTTTTCATTGTCGCCTTCAGGTTCACCATTGTCATCTTCATTTTCATTGCCAGCTTCATGTTCCTCACCGTGTGCCAAACACCAACAGTTGACCAGATATTTACAAAAGCTAGTTTTTCCTGACCCTGCATCTCCTAGAACATATACCGATTTATGGGGGACTCCGTCCTTTGTTAAGATTTCTGATATTGTTTTAACCTCCACCTCGTTTGTCTCCCCATTTTCTCCTCTTATTTCCCGCGTTATTTTGGGTCTAATATAAATCTCATTAAAGCTACATTTTTCACTTTTTGGTTGTAAAGGTGTTGCAGGAACTTTCAGCAGGGTTTTGTGATACTTTTTAATCAGCTTTTCCCGCCATTCTGTAATTTGAATGATAGTATGACATCAAATGATTGTTAAGGACAAATTAATGCGTAAATAATACAGAAATATATAAAAGAAATAGAACACTTCACTGAGGGCCTCATTATCAGTAAGTCAGCAAATATTAAACAGACTGAAGCTAGTTAATGACAACAATCATAAGAATTCTAAACAATAACCTGATTTATCCCTTTTCATATTCTATATATATCATACATGATTTAGCCTTTTCATAGATTATATTTTATGCCTGATTTAGCCTTTTCTTATTCTATACAAAATATCTTATTAAGTCTCTTTATATTTAAATCACATACCTGATTTAGCCTTCCTGATTTAGCCTTTACATATTCTATATAACATTCCGATATAACCTTTTTACATTCTATATTACGAGGGTTGTCCAAAAAGTTCGTGCACTGGTGGAATATATTACATGAAGGTTTCATAAGAACAATAAAAACTACAAAATGCTTAACTTCAATCAATTTTCTATCGACAGTAAAACAAATTATGACATAAATAGCAAATGCCGCTTTACAAGCAACAAGAAAATAATACAATCACAGCTGTAGCGGCGCACGGTAAACGCATGACGTCAACGTCACAGTCATAATTTTACAGCATCATACACGTTTTCGCAACTTTTCACAACTTTTCAAAGTATTCCCCATTACATTCGATGCATCGCCTGTGGCGGTCAACCCACTTCAGAAACGTGTCCCTGTAAAAGTCACTTGGAATTGTACGAATGATTCCGAACACTGCATTTTGAAGATCATGAAGTGTTTCGAACTTCCGTCCCTTCAGCTGTCCTTTGATGTGGGGAAAAAGTGAAAAATCAAAGGGCGCCAAATCGGGCGAGTAGGCAGGATGACTGAGCCGCTTGAATCCCAGAACATCTATCTCCGACTGGGTTAAAGCTGCTGTATGTGGAGACGCGTTGTCCTGGTGCAGACGAATACTTTCAACGCTCAAACCCCGTCTCTTCTTGGCTAGCGCGTGCATCAAATCGCGGCGTAGCACCTGCGAATATACGCAATACCTAGGTTAAGCGTTAATTGTACATGTACAAAAATTAATATTCTGTAAAATTTAATTTTTTAAGGATGTACTTAAATTATTTTTTTCTTTTTATTTTCAATTGTGCGAAGTGTATAAATTAAGTATATGATTTCCCAATTTAAAAGAATCATTACGTCTTATTTTTTAGTAATACAATATGTCTTTATCGGAGTATATAAATATCGTAAAGGATAATTATCTATATACCTTTGAATAATATTCAGCATTCACTGTTGTATGTGGTGGTATGGCATGGCATAGAATCATCCCGCGCATGTCAGCAAACATTATGTACATCTGCTTCCCAGCTGATCTGGAAACGCGCGCCTTTTGCGGCGGAGGCGTGCCCAGTTCCCGCCACACCGCTGACTGTCCCTTAGTCTCGGGGTCGTAAAGATACATCCACGTTTCGTCTGTAGTGACGATAGAGCTGAGGAAATCTTCACCAAGCCGTCCAAACATCTGTACAAACTTGGTGGACTCTTGAACTCTTCGCTCCTTCTCATACGATTTCAACACATGTGGTATCCATCGCGCATGGACCTAAATAATATATTATTAGATAAATATAATAACAGGAAAGAATATCAGTTGTGTAGCAACTAAATTAAGAACACTGGTCTTTGTTATATAAAATTACGCCGCCATTTAATAGATTTATTGATTAAAAAAATGATTACAAAAATAACGAGGCGCTACTATCAATTTATCAACTCTTAATCTTACGGATTCAAGTAATATTTTTTTTATTCTTAAGATACATAATTTATGTTTAAAAAATTTTAAACTAGAAAACTTACCTTTGACATATTCAGTTCTTTGTGCAATATGTTGTGAACAGATGATTTACTGACACCAGTTATGTCTGATAACTCTCTTACGGTGTAACGTCTGTCCCTGGCAATAGCGTCCTTAATTGACGTCAGATGCGCCTGCATAACGGACGGACGTCTGCCTGATCGGTTGTCATCGTCTACCGCCTCTCGCCCCTCGACAAAGCGTTTGTGCCATTTAAAAACCAGCCTCCGTGACACTGAACTGGTCCCTTTTGCCCTTTTCAGTTCTTTGTAGGTATTTGTTTGTGTTTTACCAGTACTTGCGCAGAATTTAATGATCGTCCGTATTTCCTGACGTTTAGCGACTGACATTTTCTTGTTATGACAGTATTGACGACCACACGGAAATGTTTGTTTACGACCATTACAATAGGGCAAATCACGTCATATTTTGTAGTGACGTCATGCATACGTTTACGCACTTTTTCCCGAATTTTGACGTTTATATGTATTGTTTAAAGGATACTGTGATGCATCAAAGTAATCAACTTACCCAATTTTTTGACGTGCGCCGGTATTACGTTACTAAGGTTACGGTATGATGATTCGTTTTCACGACACGCCGGTTACATGGCTTTTTCTATTGTTTTCTTATTTGAGATAGATTTCCCCTTCTAATGATATATAATTCATGGGTTTTTATCAATAACTCTCAAGACAATAACTGCAGTGCACGAATTTTTTGGACAACCCTCGTACATACCTGATTTGGCCTTTTCATATCCTATATAACATACCTTATTTAGCCTTTTCATATTAAAATCACATACCTGATTTAGCCTTTACATATTCTATATAACATACCCGATATAACCCTTTCATATTCTATATAACATACCCGATATTACCTTTTCATATTCTATGTAACATACATCCTATATAACTTACTAGTACCTGATTTAGCCTTTTCATATTTAAATCACATACCTAATTAAGCCTTCACATACTCTATATAACATACAAGATTTAGTCTTTTTATATTATATACAACGTACCTGATTTAGCCTTTTCAGATTGTATAGAACATACCTGATTTCACCTTTTTCATATTCTATATAACATACCTGATTTAACCTTTTCATATTCTATATAACGTACCTGATTTAGCTTTCACATATTTAATATACCATACACGATTCAGCCTTTTCTTACTCTATACAACATACCTGATTTAGCCTTTTTCATATTTTATATATTAACATTCCTTCTAACCTATTCATATTCTATATAACATGCCTGATTTAGTGTTTTTCTTATTATTTATAGCATACCTGATATTCTATATTACATACCTGATTTCGCCTTTTCATATTCGATATAACATACCTGATTTCGCCTTTTCATATTGAAACTGTTTTTGTTGAGGAGAATCTTCTACCTTGCGTCTTTTTATCTCCTACAACATAAATAATAATACAAATAATTGTGTTTTGTTTAGTAATTTTCAAAAGTATCTATTGTATACAGTAATATTGTCATTTTAATATTGAAATTGAAGAAAATAGTATTCACTTTCATTAGCAAACAGTGTCCAAATATATCTAAACAAGAGGGCCATTATGGCCCTGAAATCGCTCACCTTTATAAAGGCCTCCGGGGCGGGTAAATTTTAACCGAGGGGCTTTTATTTGGACAAACTTGGTAGACACCCATTTGAAGATGTTTCATGATAAATATCTAAGCTCTAGCTGAAAGAAGATTTTTAACCTTTTACCCCATGAGCATATTGCGAAAAATGGCCGTTTTCATTGAAAAGCCTCCTGTAACAAGTTCAAACTGCTATGAAACTATGAAAAATGCTTCAATACTAATTAAACATGGCACAAATGTTGACTACACCATAGCCTCTGTAACAGCATGCTCAATGGTAAATTTCCTGTTACCATGCAGACCTGGGGATGATTACATTGATCAGTAATTGATTAAATTACAATTACTTTCAGATTTTATTGTAATTGATTAAGATTGATTACTCACATTTGCCTCTGTAATCAATTGAATTACAATTACTTTTAAGAGAGTAATTGATTGATAATTGATTACATTGAATGTACATTAAACCACCTCAGAATTAAGACCACCCTGCTATTAAGACCTTTTTTTTTTAAAAGATGGTTTCATGATCCAGAATTAACCACCTGCTTATTCACTTTTAAGACCACTATTATTAGTCAGTCCAAATTTTTGTTTTAATTTTAATGTGATTATTGAGACCACTGATATATTATTGAAGTGAACACCTATCTAGATCTTAAATTTGTTGTTATGATCTGCTTGAATGCTCTTTAGCATGAAACTTGATTTCACAAGGTGTGAAAAACTGTAATTGGGTTATTGTATGAAATTAGGTGAGAAGGTCAATTTTAAAGTGGTACATTGTTGCTTTCAGCACATTTATTTGTTGAAAATTTAAATTTTCATTTGATTTATGTACATCATATAATAAGTGATACTGTAAAATTAACGTTAAATTTCTCCAGAAATATGTTTTCCTTTTATCAGATTAAATATCAAAGCATTCTTTTACAATGTATTTGTAGATACATATAAATAAACATATTGTATATTCATACAAAATGACTAAAGTAGACCATGGTCTCAAAGTATTTAAGCAATGAAAAGAATGTTCATTTTTATCAGTCTAATTGAGGATTTTTACTGTATAACTAAAAAACAAAAGTTAAACTGTATAATGTAAAATAAAGGCATCCTTTGAACTTAAATAGTTTCCTTTTAAATCTGAAAGTAATCAATGTCAATCAAAATGTAATCATAATTACTGACTGAATTTAAGCTGTAATTGATTAATTACATTAAATGTAATCATTTTTGGACAAGGTAATCAATTACATGATGATTACAGTGTAATCGTGTAATCAATTACAAAGTCAATGATTACAGTTAATGATTATCCCAGGTCTGTTACCATGGCAAAGGGGGGACATCTCAAATTTGCCAAAAATCACTACTTTGCATTGTTTTTTTCCATCAAAAGTGATTTCAAAGTGCTGCAACTTCTCAATGAATTGAGATAGAGTAAAAGGCTTTTCAGCGTCGGTTACTAGTTACCCTAAGATCGACCTGTGGCCATTCAGCCTGTCACATGTCCAACATTTTCTTGGCGATGACAGGGACTCCGCCCCCTTCAAACCCCCAAACAGAAGGGGGCACACCCCCCTTCTGGCAACCTCCTGATGTAATATTTGGATGCGGGACGGCGCCGAAAAAGTGGTCACTTTTTTATCAACATTTCTCAAACGAACAACAGTGTTTTGGGGCCTAAATAGGGCATTTTTTCACTGTTTGAGGCCTCAAAAAGGGGGGGGGGCAAAAAGCCGTCGAAACACGCTTATATAAGGGAAAAGTTTAAGTTTATACTATCAACATATAAGGAAGAACAAATTTTACCCCATCCCCCCTCTGGGCGGGGCCAACTTTGTCCCCAGGGCTTTTATTTGAACAAACTTGGTAGTCACTCACTAGAAGATAGTTCATACTTGATATCTAGCTCTAGCTCTTTGGGTTTTTTAAAAGATTTTTTTTAAAGTTTGTACTATATACATATAAGGAAAAATCAATAATCCCTATGGCGGGCCAATTTTAACCCCAGGGCCTTAATTTGAACAAAAATGGTAGACACCCATTAGAAGATGTTTCATGATAAATATCTTAGCTCTAGCTCTAAGGGTGTTTTAAAAGATTTTTTTTTAAGTTTTTACTATAAAAATATAAGGAAAACCAATGATCCCCGGGGAGGGGCCAATTTTGACCCCAGGACCCTTATTTGAACAAACTCTGTAGACACCCACTGGAAGATGTTTCATGCTTGATATCTAAGCTCTAGCTATTTGGGCTTTTTAAAAGTAGATTTTTTAAGTTTTTACTATATACAAGTAAGGATAAACAATGACCCCGCAAGGGCGGGACCAATTTTGACCCCAGGGCATTTATTTGAAGAAACTTGGTAGACACTGCCTGGATGATGTTTCATGCCAAATATTTAAGCTCTACTCTTTCGATTTTCTAAAAGAAGATATTTTAAGTTTTTTTTCTTTTGGTTGCCATGGCAACCAGAGTTCTGCTTAGAATGTAATTCTTTTAACAATTTTTAAAGTTGACTACCAAAGGAACATTCCTGTGAAGTTTGAATGAAATTGGCTTAGCGGTTTATGAGGAGACTTCTTTTAAAGTAAAAGTTGACGACGGACAGACGAAAAGCGATCACAAAAGCTCACCATGTCACTTTGCGACAGGTGAGCTAAAATTATCTATTCAATGAAAATCAATTTCATTGAAATGGGACAATTCTCTACAGAGAATGCCTAATTTCGACATTTTTGGGTGCAATCATACATTACTTTTCAAATGAGTATTGAAAGGTTCTCCAAGATATTGGAATTGAAGGACTATAAAAAAAATTGGCTTAGCAGTTTATGAGATGTTGTTTAAAGTAAAAGTTTACGGCGGATGCCGGACAAAAGGCAAAAACAAAAGCTCACCATGTCACATTGTGATAGGTGTACCAAAACAAAACAGTCTATAGTCCATACTTATTTATGCTACCTTTACCCCATTGATACACCCCTTTTTTATTTTTTATTTATTTGCAGTCAGGTCTTTAGTTGCTGCATTTGAACCATTAAAGTTATGAAAACTTGCAATTGAGCTTGATCAGCCAAAATGAAGTCTTTAAACTTGCCCATGCTACCACGTGTATTAAGAAGCAAAATTTGTTATATGCGCTCACTGTAAATCCCCCAAACCCTAATCCCCCCGATCATTTCCTATATATCTTTAATGTATTTTAAAGCGACTTTTAATGCGATCGGCAACAGCTAATTAGTCAGCTACTTGATATTAAACGACCTTTTAAATTGTAAAACACGGATTTTACTGCAGACATATTCTAAAAGTGCTCCTACATATCAAGTGAAAGACTCCTCGTGATTTCACAAGTGTCAACAATCATAACAAAATATATAATTGTGTGAAGAACTGTATCTCCCAAACAGTTTTTAGCGTATGCAAATGAAGTTAATTATAGGTGTTACATGTATTATCTAATATAATCGATAGAACAATGCAACACCCTGTCCTTACTGAGATGGTGTATACACTTCACTGTTGATTTTTTAACTGCATTGAAATGACCTTGAACTTTTATAATCAGCAATCAAATTAATAGCTACAGTAACATGTAGTTTGTTTCTTTGAATTGAAAATCACCACAGAAAACATTTACACAAATTAGATTTTACGTGTCGAGAACAAGGAAAAGCAACGTAGTACAGTAGCTTGAAAATTTGAAAATGAAAAACATGTAGGTAATGGATCAAAGCTGTTTTGTCAATAAATATCAGAAAGTTATTTTTTTTATTTGAACATCTAATGAGATGATCACAGTGTTATAATTATTAAACATTTATATAAATTAAGTTGAAAAAACTTCCCCACCGGGGAGGAAAGATGACGCATAAAATTTTCCTTTTTTATCATGCCATGTCTTAAGAGACTGTTTTGTTAAGTGACCATTTCTAGAAGGTTTAACATTATAGAGGCATAATTTATAGGTCCTCAGTCAAGTCACATTCCTATTTAAAGAAAAAGTTATAAACATGATACTAAGGTATGGCTCTATTTGACCCATGTTCATGATTTTCATAACTTAGGCAATGCCATATTAAATATGTATCACTTTAGCCATGTAGCCTAAGGATAGGCCATTGATTTCAAGGGGAAGTTTTATACATGTATAGGCAAAATCATAACTGTTCAATAGAATTTCTTAAAACTTGGCATGTTCTTAGGCTATGATAAAGATAAACTGGAACCATCACTGAAGATGAGTAAACACCCCCATCAGCAACTTTGAATTTTTGAAAATTAAGTGGTCTGAAAAAAATATTTGAACTCAACCAATAGTAAAAGAAGTATCAACTGTGTACAAAAAATTATTTCAATTAATTGAAACATTAACAGTGGTCTTCATATAAGCTGCTTATTATACATCAAGTTTGATTACACTATCTCATTCCTAACTCTAGTTATTGTCTGAAAACCATTTTTCTTTATTTAGTAGGGGTGACCTTGACCTCAACCCTAGGGGGTCGAAATAAAATACCACCGGGGTCTTCATATAAGATGTTATAACCCAAAATTGATTAGAATATTCCATTCCTAACTCTAGTTTATGTCCGGAAACCATTTTTCCATTTTTAGTTATGGTGACCTTGACCCCAGGGATCCAAATGCAATATCAGCTTGGGTCTGCATATAAGCTTGCTATACACCAAGTACAATACCTTATTCCAAACTCAAGTTGTCGTCCAGAAACTATGATGTGGACCGACCGACAGACAAGCTGACTGCTATATACCCCCTTCTTTTGTGGGGGTTATAAAAATGTGGGCCACCATCCTTTTTACTGGGATCTCTACAAAATTAGACATATTTGCCTATAAAAAGGGCACAATACCAACTTTTTGCTTAATTTATATAGTTTAATTCTGTTTGAGTCAATGTAAAGAATAAAGAGTAGATTGACTTTCTTCCACTGTTTGTGAGATTTTTCTTAAAACAATATCCTATTTTTTTATTCAAACTGAAAAAAAATAACAGAAACAAGAGCTGTCACCCTTGTGACGAATGCCCCCGAAAAGGTTTTCTTAAGCATGCAGGTATTATGAAAAGAAAAGAGAATGAAAGTAAGTAATTGCTGAATATTGTTCTTTGTTTAATTGTACCTGTAATCTCTAATTGTGATAGCATGATCCTTCAAAATATAACTGTGACCTTGACTTTTGAAGAAGGGACCAAGTTCCTGGACACAACAAAATGTTGTTATGAGATAAACATTTGTGCAAAATTATTTCAAAATCCCTCAATGCATGATAAAGTAACAGTCTGGACATATAAGTTGTGTAAGTGGGGATACACAGACAGACTGACATGAGCCTTAGTTGCCACACATTGTCTTGATGTGGTAGATATTTGTGCCAAGATATTTTAAAATCCTTCCATGCATGACAATGTTACAGTACGGACATGAATGTGTATCTTCAAACTCTTCTCGAGAGAATGAGTGTGTTCTTGACCTTGAAGGTAGAGACATGAGTACCTTCGAACTATAAGTGTGATCTTGACCTTGAAGGTAGAGACATGAGTACCTTCAAATTATAAGTGTGATCTTGACCTTGAAGGTAGAGACATGAGTACCTTCGAACTATAAGTGTGATCTTGACCTTGAAGGTAGAGACATGAGTACCTTCAAACTATAAGTGTGATCTTGACCTTGAAGGTAGAGACATGAGTACCTCCAAACTATATGTGTGATCTTGACCTTGAAGGTAGAGACATGAGTACCTTCAAACTATAAGTGTGATCTTGACCTTGAAGGTAGAGACATGAGTACCTTAAAACTATAAGTGTGATCTTCACCTTGAAGGTAGAGACATGAGTACCTTCAAACTATAAGTGTGATCTTGACCTTGAAGGTAGAGACATGAGTACCTTCGAACTATAAGCGTGATCTTCACCTTGAAGGTAGAGACATGAGACTGAGTACCTTCGAACTATAAGTGTGCTCTTGACCTTGAAGGTAGAGACATGAATACCTTCAGAATATAAGTCTGATCTTCACCTTAAAGGTAGAGACATTGTCTTTATTGCGACGTATTCTTCAATGCATGACAAAGTTACAGCCCGACATGAATGTGTGTACCTATAAACTCTAATTGTGATAAAGTGAACTTCAAAATGAAATTGTGACATTGACCTTTGAGGACGTGATTTTTGGACGCGACACATCGTCTTTATGTGGTAGACATCTATGCCTAGTTATTTCAGAATCATTCTATGCGTAACAAAGTTATTAAGTCCGGACACGTATGTGTGTACCTATTTACTCTAATTGCGATAATGTGAAACTTCAAAATGATTGTGTGACCTTGACCTTTGAGGTAGGGACGTGGTTCTTAGACACAACACATCATCTTGATGCGGTAGACATTTTGCCAAGTTATTTTAAAATCCCTCAATGTATGACAAAGTTACAGTCCGGACACGAATGAAGTGGGGACGCACAGATGGACGGACGTAGTTGTATTGGAATACATGTACTGGTATATCAACTTGAAACAAACAAAAGGAAAACATTTTTTACCTGTTTTTGCTCTGTTATAACTGCCTCAAGTTCAGTATACTTTATTTTCTGTTCCTCTCTTTCTTGTGCCAACTGTCTTTCAAGTTCAATAAATTTATTTTTCAGCTCCTCATATTCCACTTTAGTTGCAGCATTTTCAGTAAATTCCCGCATTTTTGTCATTTCATCTTTGATTTGTTTCAAAATTTCTTCAGAGCATTCAGTAGTGATAACAAAGTCTTTTTGCTTTAGCTGATGAAAAAAAATGTTCAATTTCCTTTCAGAGATAAAATGTAGCTATATCACATAGCAACATTTTTATTTCAAAATTACCACAATTGTTTTTTTTTATTTTAACTCTCATACTTTTTCTGAGGGCTTCAACAATCTGCTTTTAAGGCAGGATGTGTGGTATAGTCATTTGATTGCCAGAATTCTCTATTTTCTTCACCATTTGTTTTTCTTCCCTGTTACTAACAAGCTTAGATCTGTATTCTTTATATTTACACTCTGTGGGTATTTTTATTTGATTTCATCATGATAAGTTAACTTAAGGCAGTTGTTACTTAAAATTCACTAAAATAAACTAGAACTGCCACTATCATGGCGTGAATACCCCCGCATACCACTTTGTCAGAATCAACAGTGGCCATTTAGAGCTCAAGGACAGCCTCCCTGCCAAATCTGAAGTTACTAAGCCAGTGCATTGCTAAGTTATGTATTCTACATGCTTCAAATGTGAAAATGTCAAAATCAATACATTGCGGACAGGACATTCTTTGGAAATTGAGAAGAAAAGCCTTTTTTGTCAAGGTCCCTGTGACCTTGAACTTTGACCCAGTGACCTAAAAATCAATAGGAGTCACCTTATAGTCATGATCAAAATCCATGCCAAATATGAAGACTGTGGGTCAAAGGAATCTTAAGTTAATGGGTTGACAAACTTTTTGAAGTCAAAGTCCCTATGACCTTGACCTTTGATCCAGTGACCTCAAAATCAAAAGGGGTCATCTACTAATCATAATCAACATCCATGCCAAATATAAAGACTGTGGGTCAAAGGAATCTAAAGTTTTTGGCAGACAACTTTTTGAAGTCAAAGTCCCTGTGACCTTGACCTTTGACCTGGTGACCTCAAAATCAATAGGGGTCATCTACAAAATCATGACTAACCTCCATACCAAATATGAAGACTGTGGGTCAAAGGAATCTTAAGTTATAGGGCGGACAAGCTTTTTGAAGTCAATGCCCCTGTGACCTTGACCTTTGACCTGGTGACCTCAAAGTCAATAGGGGTCATCTATTAATCATGACTAGCCTCCATGCCAAATATGAAGACTATAGGTCAAAGGAATATTAAGTTATTGGGCGGACAAGCTTTTTGAAGTCAAGGCCCCTGTGACCTTGACCTTTGACCTGGTGACCTCATAGTCAATAGGGTCATCTACTTATCATGACTAGCCTCCATGCCAAATATGAAGACTGTGGGTCAAAGGAATCTTAAGTTATTGGGCGGACAAACTTTTTGAAGTCAAGGCCCTTGTGACCTTGACCTTTGACCTGGTGACCTCAAAGTCAATAGGGGTCATCTACTAATCATGACTAACCTCCATACCAAATATGAAGACTGTGGGTCAAAGGAATCTTACGTTATTGGACGGACAAGCTTTTGAAGTCAAGGCCCCTGTGACCTTGACCTTTGACCTGGTGACCTCAAAATCAATAGGAGTCATCTACTAATCATGATAACCTCCATTCCAAATATGACGACTGTAGGTCAAAGGAATCTGAAGTTATTGGCGGACAATCTTTTTGAAGTCCAGGCCCCTGTGACCTTGACCTTTGACCTAGTGACCTCAAAATCAATAGGGGTCATCTACCTAATCATGACTAACCTCCATGCCAAATATGACGACTGTAGGTCAAAGGAATCTTAAGTTATTGGGCGGACAAGCTTTTTTTGAAGTCAAGGCCCTGTGACCTTGACCTTTGACCTAGTGACCTCAAAATCAGTAGGGGTCATATACTAATCATGACTAACCTCCATGCCAAATATGACGACTGTAGGTCAAAGGAATCTTAAGTTATTGGGCGGACAAGCTTTTTGAAGTCAAGGCCCCTGTGACCTTGACCTTTGACCTAGTGACCTCGAAAGCAATAAGGGTCATCTACTAATCATGAATAACCTCCATGCCAAATATGAAGACTAAGGGTCAAAGGAATCTTAAGTTATTGGGCGGACAAGAAAAAACCGACGGACGGACGGCCGGACTGACGGACAGCCGGACGGACGAGCTGATTCCAGTATACCCCCCTTACAACTTTGTATAACGGGGGTATAATTAACCACTTGGAGCACTTTTTTCTATTTAACTCTGTAAATTTAGTAAAATGTGCTTATTTAAAATTATGATAATTTAACTCTATAAAGATTTCAAACTTATAATTCATTATATACACTTACATCTTGGAGTTTCAGTACAGCTTGTTGTGCAGCTGGTTGATGAACAAGTTCCTTACTATCTTGTAGAACTGTTATCATATCATCTAAGTAAGTATTTGTCTCAATTTCCTCTAATTCCAATACTGCTTGAGTGGAAAATATGTTTTCTATACTGACGTACCTATTGAATGAAAAAACAAATAATACAAAATAGTTATAGGGTGTATCACATCAATTAACACTAGCAGAAGTTAAATTGGACAATTCTTTTTATGCTTTGTTGCTTAAGGGGATATTCAGGCAAAATAATGACAACAAATATTAAAATTATCTTAATGTACTGCAAATCAGGCTAAAATTGACGGTTTTTTCTTGAAGTTTTCACATGAATTTCTTGTTTGAATTTTATATATTTGGGTTTTTAAAACGTAAATATAACTATATATGTTGGACAAAATTAAGACGCCAATAGAATCACCAATTAGTTTTAAAACAAGTCAGGTGACTTGGACAAACCCTTTTTAAAAGTTACAATAACAGTTATTTTGGATATTGTATGAGTGAAAGAAGTCTATGTCATTCATATGAAATGTTCTTTAACGTTTCCAGAGTTCACTTTGACAAATATTGCGAAATCATAGCGATCTAACCTGACCCACGCGGGTCAAGTTAGGAAACCACCATTTTATTCTTTATATGGTGAAAAGTCTTGTTCCATTGACTGTCTATATATTCATATATGAGGGCATTTACAGAATAATGAATGAAAAATTAAAAACTAAGAAATTAAAATTTTGCATGTGTCTCCCTTTAATAAATAGAGTAGTTAACTTACAATGAAGCTTAAAATTCTATGATATCTACATTATTTAACAACATCATTGCAAAAGAACAGCAAAATATGCCAGAATAAACTAGAACTGCCACTATCATGGCGTGAATACCCCGAAATAACGCACTTTGTCAGAATCAACAGTGGCCATTTAGAGCTCAAGGACAAACCTCCCTGCCAAATCTGAGGTTACTAAGCCAGTGCATAGCTAAGTTAATGTTTTCTACATGCTTAAAATGTGAAAATGTCAAAATCAATACATTGCGGACAGGACATTCTTTAAAGAAATTGAGAAGAAACGCTTTTATTGTCAGGAGGTCCCTGTGACCTTGACCTTTGAACCCAGTGGACCTCAAAATCAATAGGTTCACCTTATAGTCCATGATCAACATCCATGCAAAATATGAAGACTGTGGGGTCAAAGGAATCCTTTAAGTTATTGGGCAGACAAACTTTTTTGAAGTCAAGCCCCTGTGACCTTGAACCTTTGACCTGGTGACCTCAAAATCAATAGGGGACATCTACTAATCCATGACTAACCTTCATTCCAAATATGAAGATGTGGGTACAAAGGAATCTTAAGTTATTGGGCGGTCAAGCTTTTTGAAGTCAAGGCCACCTGTGACCTTGAACCTGGTGACCTCAAAATCAATAGGGGTCATTACTTATTATGACCAGCCTTCAGCCAAATATGAATTTACTGTCTGTCAAAGGAATCTTAAGTTATTGGGGCGGACAAGCTTTTTTGAAGTCAAAGGCCCCAGTGACCTTGACCTTTGACCTTGGTGACGCTCAAAGTTAAATAGGGGTCATCTACTAATCATGACTAACCTCAATGCAAATATTGAAAATACGGGTCAAAGGAATCTTAAGTTATTGGACGGACAAGCTTTGTGAAGTCAAGGCCCCTGTGACCTTTGACCTTTGACCTGGTGACCTCAAAATCAATAGGGGTCATCTACTAATCATGACTACCTCCACGTCAATTATGAAGACTGTGGGTCAAAAGGAATCTTAAGTAATTGGGCGGACAAAGCTTTTTAAAGTCAAGGGCCCCTGTGACCTTGACCTTTGACCTGGTGACCTCAAAATCAATAAGGGTCATCTACTAATCATTACTAACCTCCATGCAAAATATGACGACTGTAGGTCTTAAGGAATCTTAAGTTATTGGCGGACAAGCTTTTTGAAGTCAAGGCCCTGTGACCTTGACCTTTGAACCTAGTGACCTCAAAATCAATATGGGTCCATCGACCTAATCATGACTAAACCTCCATGCCAAATATGAAGACTAAGGGTCAAAGAAATCTTAAGTTTTTGGGGCGGACAAGCTTTTTGAAGTCAATGTCCCCTGTGACCATGACCTTTGACCTGATTGACCTCAAAATCAATAGGGGTCATCTACTGATCATTACTAACCTCCATGCAAAATGTGACGACTGTAGGTCAAAAGGAATCTTAAGTTATTGGGCGTACAAGCTTTTTTGAAGTCAAGGCCCTGTGATCTTGACCTTTGACGCTAGTGACCTCAAAATCAATAGGGGTCATCTACATGTACTAATCATGACTAACCTCCATGCCAAATATGAAAAGACTAAGGGTCAAAGGGAGATCTTAAGTTATTGGGCGGATAAGAAAAACGCGACGGACAGACCGGACGGCGGCCGGAGCGGACAAGCTGATTTCAGTACCCCCCTTACAAACATTTTTGTTGTGCGGGGGTATAATAAGGCTTAGTAATCAAGGATCAAATGTGCTTGAGTTATCAAGAATAATTTTTCACATAGAGAAAAGCTCCAACTATTCTACAGAAATAAAAGAACATTATAATTTAAAGTATATAAATGATTAAAGGATAAATTTACCTTTGAAAAAAGATTGTTTGGTCCTGTAAACATTGCAACCAATGTGAATATGAAAGTACTTGTTAATTTTGATAACATGAAGCAACCCAGTGCAATCAGTGTCGTCTGCTGATGTCTTGTCCTTGGGTACCCTGGTGCATTTTATAAAACATTTGGCAAACCTCCCACGGTTTCTGTCGACACTGTTGGGACATCACTGTTTTTCCATAAAAAGGTGCCGGTGGCATTGATGCATGATACTGTATAATGCTGTCATAGATGGCACCACATATGTTGTTTGGACAGGGTCTCTTATTATTTTGGAAAAACAACAGTTACATTTATCTTGTTTGAGGGACATATCCTTTTTGAGACTCGGACATGATCTGGCTTGAGAGTTGTTATCTGACAGATTGCCCACATGGTATGTTTGGTTGAGGAGTCTTTGTTTGTTGTATTTTGTTTATAATATCGTTGTGCTGCTGGTTTCCTATGTCATCACAAAATGGCGCAAGTCCCTCTTTAAGATAACCCAAGCCTAGGCAAGCCTTAACCCACTGCCGGTATTTGTTGTTCTTTAAATGTATCTCATGTGCCATCTTGATTTCTAGAAAAAAAGAAGTATTTTTAACTACAATTTGTAAGAATCTAAGGAAAACCATTATTAACAATGACTGAACACAAACACTTGTATGCCCTGAATGCTGGCCCATGTTAAGGGAACATGAACTTTGACTTACAATGAAGGCATTGCTACTATCACTAGAGGGCCATATTGGCCCCAGATTGCTCATCTATGATTTGCTGTTAGAAACGGCCATCGCATTATACAGAAGTATATACAGTACAGATAACGAGCAATATGCAAATTTCTGCGAGTATCAAGTAATCTCATAAAGCGTGACTCTGAGTGGATTATAAATTTCTCGTACACAAAAGAGTGACTCCGGGTCGATAACGAGTGACAATTAAGGCCGCAGGACTCCGTGAATCTCCGAGCCAAAGAGAGTGACTCCGAGTAATGGTATGCTATATTTATTTATTTATTACTCTACCTCTAAATTAAAATCATTGAACGCATGCATTATTCATTCAGAATAAAAATGTTGTCGAATATTCTTCGTTCATGTAAAGTATCACAAGTGAAAACAAAAGTAGACAACTTGATTCATTAATATCAAAAGGAAAGAAAAACCGATGATTTCCCTTAATTCCCGTGTCACAAAGTGACAAAAACTTTTGTTGTCTTTAGGAACGGTCGCAGTGATTTAATAGGACTAGAGACATTTAAAGATAAATGAAGTTTATATAATCTGAATTATTCTTATTTCATGAATAAGTATACAAAAAAGTTGGGCCGTTATTATATGTAAATCGTTTTTTGTTTTTGATAAAATTTCAGGTTCCTGCGGTCATTGCTACTGACCGAATTAATCAGGATAAAAATAAACTTGATGACGCTTACGGTAGTGTTTTTTTAATCAAATGTACCGTTCAACTGTTTCACGGTAAATTGAAAACAACAACGGTAAAAATCATCTTTATTTTCGAATCGTAATCTAAAATGAAATGTAAAATGAGATTGCACTTGCATTTATTCACAAGCTACACACCGACATGGAGTAATGTGGTAATTCTCTCTCCGAGTCACACGCTGTTATTTTTGTCTCGGAGTCACTGTCATCACACGTTTCTCATGCGGAGTCACTCGTTTTTATGAACAAATACTCTCGCGGAGTTGCGAGTGGATTCCTGGATCCTCCGAGGATTTTGCATATTCCTCGTTATCTGTACTGTATTAATTGTTCCTCATTGAGCAGCCAAAATCAATTCAACCATTTCTACGTCTACGTTTTTACTTTACCTTCTATTAAAAGTGAGGAAAGTAATAGTATAAAATTTACTTATTCATCATACTTTTTCTTACACATTATTATCAATAAATCTACATGAAAATATATAAACAAATATTTGGGAAAAAGCCACAGATTTTTTATTAACCCTCCGTGAGAAAGTTTTTTTAAATAAATAGCTAAAAAATAGATTAATTGTGTTCATTTTAAATATTTAAAAGGGAAATGTAAAAGCCATGCATGTTAATGCATACACTTTGGGGGTTTTTCCTTCCCCCTTTTTTTTTCCCGCGAAAAAAGGGTTCACTTTCCCAAAAATTTTCCCCCCCAGGATGACCCCTGTTTTAAAAGAAACATTATTAAACAAAAATATGTTTTGTAAAACATGTATGCCCCCAATCAGGCACCCAATTAGTCATGTAAAAAGGGTTTAAATTAAAAAATGACGCCCTGACCCGGGTGATCAAACAATTAATAAGGGTTATAAAGTACCCAAACTGGTCATGCCCTTGACCTTTAAACCCCTTTGGGCCCAAAAACTAAATAGGGGTCATCTGCTGATCACGCCCAAATCATCATAAAAAGGGTTTAAAATTTCCTGGGCCCTAGGCGTTTTTAGTAAATTGTAAAAAACTGTTTTTTACCTACAAGGTCAATGTGCCCCTTTGCCTTTGCCCCTTAAACCACAAATCAAAAAAGGGGCCCAACTGCGGTCTTTGACCAATACCATGCCAATTTGAAGTTCTTGGGGCCCAAAGGGTTCTTTTATTATTGTGGGAAACCTTTTTAACAAAAAAAGGTAAAAATGTGCCCTTGCCCTTTGACCCCAAAAAATAAAATGGGGGCATCTGCGGGTTTCATCCCAAATCACCAGGGCCAAAAGTTTAAAAGTTTCTGGGCCGAAGGGTTTTTTTAGTTATTGATCAGAAACCTTTTTTAACTTACAAGGGTCATTGTGATTTTGACCTTTGCCCCCTTTGATCCCAAAAATAATAGGAAAAAATCGGGCTGGTCATGACAAATCACCATACCAAGTTTGAATTTCCTGGCCAAAGCTTTCTTGAGTTATTGATCAAAAAACCGGGGTTTTTTACTAACAAGGTCATTTTTGACCTTGATTTGACCCCTTGATCCCAAAACCCAATAGGAGTAATCTGCTGGTCATGCCCAAATCCCCAAACCCCAAAAAGTTTGGGAAGTTCTAGGCATAAGGGTTTTCCTTAAGTTATTGTTTCCCGAAAGCATTTTTACCTAAAAGGTCAATTTTGACCCTTGCCCTTTGCCCCCTAGCCCCCAATAAATTGGGGGCCTCTCCCGTCTGCCCCTCCCCTCCCCGTTTGGTTCCCCCGGCCCCCCGGGGTTTTTATTTTGTCGGAAAACCCTTTTTCTTTCCCGGTCCCTGTGCCCCTTTCCTTTGGCCCCCCCCCCGCTTGGGGTCATTTTGGTCCTCGCCCCCCCCCCTCCCCAAAATTTTGGGTTTCCCCCGGGGCCTTGGGTTTCCCTTTTTTTTTTGTCGGCCCCCTTTTTTTGGTCCCTGTGCCCCTTTCCCCTTTTCCCCCTTTCCCCCCCCCTTTTGGGGTTTTCTCCCCTTTTTGGCCCCTCACCCCTTTTTCCCCCGTTTTTTTTTTTTGGGGGTTTTTTTCAATTGTTTCCTTTTTGGCCCTCCGGGGGGCTTTTCGTTTTGCCTCCCCCGTTTTTTGCCCTTTAAAGGGCCCTTTTTTTGCCCTTTTTGCCCCAAATTTCCCCCCCCCTTCCCTCGGGGTCCTCTCCTGGTCCGTCCCTCCCTCCCCGTTTTAATTTCCCCGGCTTGGTTCTTTGTTTTTGTTGGCCCCCCTTTTTTTTCTTTTCCCCCGGGCAATTTTGCCCCTATTGATCGGAAACCGTTTTTGCTTTCAAGGTCAATGTGACCTTGACCTTTGACCCCTTGACCCCAAAATCAATAGGGGTCATTCTACTGGTCATGACCAATCACCATACCAAGTTTGAAGTTCCTAGGCCTTAAGGTTCTTTAGTTATTGATCGGAAACCGTTTTTGCTTTCAAGGTCAATGTGACCTTGACCTTTGACCCCTTGACCCCAAAATCAATAGGGGTCATCTACTGGTCATGACCAATCACCATACCAAGTTTGAAGTTCCTAGGCCTAAGGGTTCTTTAGTTATCACTCGGAAACCATTTGTTCTACGGACCGACGGACCGACAAGTGCAAAGCAATATACCCCCTTTTTTTCAAAATGGGGGCATAATTATTGTCATTGTCAAATTATTAAAACAAAAGGAAAAAGTTTGTTGATTACTAAAAAATCATTGTTATAATCATACTGTGGCGAATCGTTATTTAACTGTGGCGAATCGTTATGTGGCAAATCGTTAGTGTGGCGAATCGTTACTAATTCGTCTGAATTTGGTCAGATTATGGACAAATTTTAGTTACATTATTGTTATAAATTGGTTAAATTGAGGTCAGAAACTGGTTAGATTCAGGTCTGAAATAATTAAGGAACGGAATAATTGGTTTATAATTTCTCAGGGCTAGCACTGGCAATTTTTTTCCTTGAGCCAATTTTTCGCGGCGAAAATTGCCTGCCTGTATTTCATTTTCAAATCAGGCAATGGTACAGCATGGGATATTTAGAAAAGCATTAACTATATCCAACTTAATTTTGGTAGCCACATTTTTATTACATTAACAAATCTTACATATACAAGTATAATTTACAGTCAGTAATCATAGTTTTAAGCTTAGAGGTCAGTAACTATAACATTTGCCATAAGTTACATGTAGGCAGCAAGGTTCCCTTAAAATCTAAGTCTGTGGCATGGTAGTGACATCAGGTCAATCTGTTTTTTTCCAAAAATATGTATGTCATATAAATTCCTTCTTAATTTTTATATTTTTGGGGCCATAAAATACCCTTTTTTTGTAGTGGCCCAATAAAGGCTGCTTCCCCAACCAAACTAGCCTCTTTTTTTCCCCCAAGTTTGGTCCTCAAAATTCCCAAAGTCTTGAAATTTCCCATAGAATTTAGAACAAAATTAAATGAGGTCTTTTACTGCCTCATTAGTATTTTCCACTTTTTTTTGCTGTTCTATTTTGAAGAACATTCCCACTGCTTTTTGCTTTTTTTATTTTGAAGAGCTTGTTAAAAGTTTTTGTTAAATTTGAGACCCCTTTTTTCCCCCATTAGAAAAAGGCCGAAACCCCTTCCTCAAAAATGGTGTTTTGGCCATGGATTTTATTGGCAATAACACCCCCTCCCACCACCACCAAAAAAAAAAAATCAACAACAATAACATTATCAACTCGAAATTCATCAACAACGATAAAATTTACTGGTCAAGTTGCCAACTGCAGAACATAATTTGTCGCCATTTCATACCCAAAATGCTGATTTGATTAGCGATAATCTTGAGATGCCGCTAGTTATTGTTTCATATTGAATATTAAGGCCAATTATCCAGTGCATATTCAACAATCTGCCACAGGTATTTTTCACACCAATTAGTGTCGTATTTATCAGCTGATAAACATGTAAACATACCCTGAGCCTGAGGTCAGTGTATTAGACTGTGTTACTGTTCATATCAATATTTCGTTTTGAACGGAAGTTACAAATATAAACCAGTCAATTCCCCACAAAAAGTAGACCGTGTCGCTCTGTTTTGAGATAAAAAGTGATAAAACGGAAGTTGTAGATGTGTACTTTTCCATTCTTAAAATAGAAAATGCTAAATTTAGACTGGAGATTCCAAAAGTCATACTTTTCGTAAGTTTGAGCCAATCGTGATTTTCTTGGGCCAATTTAATTATTTTGGAGCCAATTTGCTCATTTGCTCCTGCCAGCGCGAGCCCTGATTTCTACTTTCGTTTTCACCAAACACCTTTTGGTAAATTATCAAATCCTAATAAAATTAGTTTAATAAAGTATTCATCAAAATTATGATTTCAGATAAAAAACATGATTTACAAATGCTTAATAAATGGGTGTTACCTTTCCATTTGAAAACATCTATAATTTAGCTTTATGTGGGAATTCCCCCAGTTTTTCATAAATCTACTTTTACTTTACTTTACTGGAGTTGAGGTCGCAAGACGTCATCATCGTCTTCTATAACCCCCCCATGGTTTTGTACCCAGTTCTGATCCGGTATGGTGGTATACTGTGTTTCTCCCATGAATTTGTCCAACCTGTTTTTAAAGCTATTAAGTGAAGGAGCATTCACAACCACTTCTGGTACGCCCCTTCTGGTAAATTGTTCCAGTCCGAGATAACCCGTAGAGAAAAGAAATGCTTTCTAATCTCAGTTCTACATGATTTCACTTTCAGTTTATACCCATGACCTCTTGTATTTGCATTGTTATTTAATTCAAAAAACACTTCATAGTTAATACGGGGAAGTCAAAGACCGGGCCCGCGAAGCGGGTCCGGGCTTTGGCTTGCCCGGCTATAGACTACACGTGTATATTTAAAAGAAAACCAAATAAAAAACAATTAAAAAATATATAGAATTCTATACCTATCAATGAAATTTTCAGTGTCAGTTCTTGTCGGGCGCCGCCATTTACAATGTAACTCAATGATAATAGGCGGGGTATTCCGATAACGGAACAAATCTCAACTTTTCGGATAAATAATAATCGTCGAGTGTTCCGAGTGAAAACGGAAGCGGTGCATGTAATACCGAATGACACCTTTAAAACGGAAAGAATGAAAGGAATTTTTCACGACTTCCCCGTTCATAGGCCTTGCCTAATTTCATATTATCCTCCTTATGATGTAACAATTTAAAAACTTCAATCCTGTGTAGTATTCGTAGGTTTTCTTATCCGAATACCCGTCCACCTGCATTAATGCAGGGAACCAGTCCCTCCCCAGTGACGTCACTTCCTTATCCGTTCTTCCTGCTGAAATTGAACCTGTTGGTATTCACTGAGAAGAAAGATATCCTTGTAATCATCCGAAGTGTGCGACTTTAACAGTTTGCCG
>NW_026859184.1:0-6248 GCF_026571515.1 Ruditapes philippinarum
ATTTATTAAGCCGGTGCTTTAGGGATTGGAGAGTGTTGCTTTTGTTCATTATCTTACATGAACAACTTAATCAATGTAGAAAGAAAGAATCTCTTAAGAATAAAAAACGATTAAGTATGTTCATGGACGGAAAGTGCAAGTTACCGTCCACGCCCCCTAGGCATAAGTAAAATGCAACATTTAAACGTGATTATGGTGAAATTTTGAATTAAGAAACATCACCGAGTAAAAGAATGTGTGTGTTCTAAACAGGAAAAGAAGGGAAGACCTCTTAACAAAATGGAATTTGAAAGAGGACCAGAGGTTTCGAAACCTGCATATCACACACAAGATGTCAAAAGAGAAAGTCAAAAAGGAGGAACATATCCTCTGGATGATTATATTGTATTCATGTAGGAATAATGGAACCACTCACTCTTACATTGTTTCATTTTACGCCTTTTCCCAACAGTATTTCAGTCATATAGGCGGTAGTTTCATAACCATCGTTCCTTGAGTGTAACACTATTACTAGACAACCTTCCTCCGTGCTAAACTACCAAAGCATCTCCCGGGGATCGAACCCACGCCAGAGAGATAACTGGATAAGAAGTCATCGACTCTAACCCCTCGACCAGGGAGGCGGTCACCCAACTGCATACAACTAACATGTACACACAATAATAATGTTGTGCTTAACGATCTTCAAGGATGGAACATACACCATCTTTGATAAAATGTACGGGCGATTATTAACGGCTTCCACACGGCACAAATAACACTGATGTGACAATGACTCAAAACCTTCTATTACATTTATTCTATAAAACATTTTGTAATGATAGAATGACAACTGGCGGAATTTCTTTTCTTCTTTTTTCATTTCCTTCTTCTTTTTCAGGTTGAATGGATTACAATGGGTTATAAACCAAATATGACAAATTTTCAAAGAAACATGGACAATAACGTGATATCTGCAAAATGTGGAGGCTACTGTGGTCGATGCGAACCTAACGGCGAATTGTATATCGCTTACAACCAGAATGATGGCAAGTTATGCACATAGATTACGTAGCATGATTTAACTTTTTAAGAAAACAATATAATCATACTACATGTTTTTAAAGAAGAAACACTTGGCATATTGAAAAATTAGTTTTGATATACGCATAAAGTTTTATTCAGATAAAATTTTCTATTCTTCTTCTTTCAATAATGGCGTCATAAATAAATTGTAATTTAACGGTTACTAAAATTCTATTTCATCTCATTACTTAAAAACGATTGGTCATACATATAATTCTCAAGCTGATTGTATTGAGTTTGACAGGTCGTACATGTATATTTAGTCTTTTTTGAAAGTTGCTCTGGACAAAGTCTGAGATTTACTACGCATTTCATCCTCGAAAACCCAGGCTATTAACCGTAAACAAGAATTATCCCAATCGGAACATGTCGGGTCCTTACCCGAAGACTAACGGAAAGGGCCGAAACGTTTCGATTTGAATCATCCTCGATAACCCAGGCTATTAACCGTAAATCTAGTACGGAATGTGTACCATTGGTTCCGATGATGTACGCATTCGTAAGAGAACGGATCCTTTTTTATCCCCCGCCGAAAAATTTTCGGCGGAGGATATAGAAATAGTCTCCGTCCGTCCGACCTTCCGTCCTTCCGTCCGTCCTTCCGTCCGACATTTTTGTCCGGAGCATATCTCTAAAAGTATTTGAGTTATCAACTTGAAACTTCATAGGTGGATCGACCTCATTAAGGAGGAGTGCAGTGCACAAGAATGATAACTCTACCTTGCATGATTTTTGAGTTATTGCCCTTTGTTATTTTTCAAAATTGATTTTTGTCCAGAGCATAACTCCAAAAGCCTATGAGATATTAACATGAAACTTCATAGGTGCATAGATCTCACTCAGGAGGTGTGCAGTGCACAAGAATGATAACTCTACCTTTCATAATTTTTGAGTTATTGCCCTTTGTTATTTTTCATACCTAATTTTTCACCTGAGTGGAGCATAACTCAAAAAGTATTTGAGATATCAACATGAAATGTCATAGGTGGATAGATCTTATTGAGGAAGAATGTTGTGCGCAAGAATGATAACTCTTCCCTATACAATTTTTGAGTTATTGCCCTTTGTTTTTTTCATGCTATTTTGTCCAGAGCTTATCTCAAAAAGTATTTGAGGTATCAACTTGAAACTTCATAGCTTGATGGATCTCATTGAGGAGGAGAGCAGTGCTTAAGAATGATAACTCTACCCTGCATTATTTTTGAGTTATTGCCCTTTGTTATTTTTCAAAATTAATTTTTGTCCAGAGCATAACTCAAAAAGCCTTTGAGATATCAAAATGAAACTTTATAGGTGCATAGATCTCACTCAGGAGGTGTGCACTGCACAAGAATGATAACTCTACCTTTTATAATTTTTGAGTTATTGCCCTTTGTTCTTTTTCATACTTAATTTTTCAATTCAATTTTTTTCTCAAAAAGTATTTGAGGTATCAACTTGAAACTTCATAGGTGGATAGGTTTTACTGAGGAGGGATGCAGCACACAAGAATGATGACCTACCCTGCATTAATTTTCAGTAATTGCCCTTTGTTATTTTCAGCCATCAGTATTCATATAGGTTTCAAATCTGTAATCACTATAGCCATCAGTTTTCATTACCAAAAGACCTCTTAAAATGGAATTATTCCGCTCTACTACATATACATTCTTCCAATGAGCAAACACATTCGGCGGGGGATGGCCATGTTGACATGGCTCTTGTCTTACTTAAAAAGAGGCAAAATATTTTACCTAATAATGTAGGTTACTTTGCCCAATGCACATATCAATAAAAACATACTGTAATTATTTTGTATAAATTTCAAAGTGGCGAAACTGTGATTCATCAGATGAATTGGTACATTGACATGAAAATGTCTATAATTGAGGCACAAATACATGGCAATTTTGAGAAATATTAAAAATTATCAAGATTCAAGTAATAATTTACCAGTTTTGTTCGCTTTATGAATGATTTTGCAGTATTTATCACCATATTTCCATTGCATAACTACCGCAGAAGGGGCTATTTTTGCATATTTTGACCTCTTTTTTGTTAATTTACGTAGATTGCAAGTCAAAATTGTCATGAAAATATGCATGAATCTGAAGGCATGTTGTTTTATTCTACTAGTTTCTCTTATACTTTTACAGTGGTAACAGACGAGAGTGCAACGAGTCCAAAGTGTGACTGACAGTGACCTTGTGTGATCCTAAAAGTTCATGAGCGACAAGTTGAAAAGTTGTGGTTTTATTCAGACGTTTATACAAACGTTTTTATTTCGCTTTCATTGTGTTATTTGTTATATTTTAATAGTGTATTATCTGTTACTTTGAATGTGAAAATGTTGGCTACGTAGAGTTTTGTATCGGTATCAATGGTCAACCTTAGTAGTATCTTACATTAATTGAACTCGATTGAGATCGAAAAACCTGAAAACATAAGCTTTAATTTTTTACAATGATCAACTGGGACATTTAAATCAGAAAGATATGGAAAAGAAACATGCTCGGTAAGAAATAAAAGTAATAATTATATTCTAATTTTTGCCCGATTTCAGTGAAATCAGTGCAATTTCTTTTCAATTTTGTGTCATTGTTTCACAGTAAGAATAATTATTCTGGAAAAACGGAGTGACAATAATCTGAAAATGTGCACACGGGTCACTGATCTAGATCTACATGGAATGGAACATAAGTCTCGAAAAAAAATATTTCCAGCCCCGTTATGTCAAAAACACCTCAGTTTTTAATGGTGAGCAAACTGTTGTTTTGCATAATTATGAAATTACTTTACTCTGTCATCATCGCATATATGCAGTAATTGTAGGCAAAATCTTTATGTACACCTGTCGTAGTCAACAGAAAAAAACTGAAACAATTTTCTACAACCACTTTTACATGTGATGATTATTGATATATTTTTAAATTAAATTTGACAATACCAAAAGTTCCTATATGGCACAATTGCCGATAAAATGGTAGTTTTTTGTTTACATCAAATATTGTCCGATTCGAAATGTAATAAGTTTTTTCTTCGTATCGTTTGCAGACAAACTTTTATCAGTTTTATCAAATAAACTTTTAATAATTTGTCGTCGGTATCAACCATGCATTTGAAGTGCATTTGCATCTCCATATTCTGTTATGTATCAATTAAAAGTATTTCAGAATTAAAGTTAATAAATTGTTCAGCAAAATAATTTAAATAAGTGTTCCGCTGTCCGCTTATTGATGTGTTGTTGTAGTTGTTGTTGTCATAAGGGTGAGTGTGGGTGTGTAGTTTTTATTGTTTTACGCGGTTGAGTTTGGCTTTGTTGTTGTTTTACGGAGGTGAGTGTGGGTGTGTTGTTGTTGTTCTTTTAGAGGGTGATTGTGTTGTTGTTTTTGTTATTCTCAACAACAAATTGTGTAATATATTTCAAACACTGAACTATATATCTAAACACGATACATACATCTTACTTTAGCGATATTCACTCCTAAAAAACATGTATAGTTTCATAATGACAAAAGCATACCGCAATATAAGATGTTCATGTTTCTCATATCTCATACCTAACTGTCTTATAACGGAGCATTTCTGTTAACATGTTTAAAGATAGTTTTAAGTTCTTCAGTAAAAAAACAAGACGCTTATTTTTTAAATCATGATGATTCATGTATTAGAAATATAATAAATAAATAAAATTAAAGAATAACCATATTTAATTATAAGTAACTTCAAAATATCCAAAAATCAATTAAAATGTGTACATGTAATTGGTTTCCTCTATCCGCTGTGGATTTGTTTCCGTATACACTCTAGATATGGCGCCACTCTTGTTTACACTCACGAGCTCATTTTCTCACTGCATTTGCACCGTCCGCTTAGCTCAATAGATAAAGATGTGAATTGGGCGATCCTAGTTCGATTCCCGATCTGTGTTGTGATTGATCTACGGTCATTCGCAATATACCTCTGTTCAGGCATGTACAGAAGTAAGCAATTCCTTGTGAAAGTGAAGGCATCAAGTACTGGTAAAATACTTGACAGCTTGCCAAGGAAAGATGCGGGAGATCAACTATGCTCATAAATTCATTGTGGCCTACTGCCGACCCACCACCATCATTGCATACGTAACCGCAGCACATACCACCGACATTCTACCATGCAAACAACGTTGATCTGACACACAAGGGCCGCTCAACTGTCTCCATTGAATGTTTTCATGAAATCATTTTAAATCTAAATTTAGGAAATACCATTTCAGCATAATTTTTATGTTGTTGTTGCTTTTGCAGTAACTGTTGTACTTATTGTCAATCAGCGCATAAATATAAAGTTTCATTAAATTTTTAAAAAATTGCAGCCGCAGAAATAAGTTGTGTTAATTAAGTCTTATATATTTCAGTATCATATCTTATCAATTCTTTATTTTGTAGTACAGCATCAAAAGAATAAGAACCGAATATTGTTGTTTTTCTTTGAGTACTATAAATAAATGACATGTAAACTAAAAGATCCTGTAACTCATTTTTCTTTATGATTTTATATTATAAATGTGATGCTCAAATGAAGATTTATCAATATTGTAAGTTCTAAAAAGCATTATTTGTAGAGATATTACCGAATTCACATTTCATGTAATGAAGGGTGATGGGGTTATTAGAAATTTATTTTCTATAAAGCCTGAGCCAATTTTTTTCAATAAGAAATGAGTACATATAATTAAATGAGTACATATAATGCGCCTAAACATTTGCAGCACATATTAAACATATTCTTGACTGTTTGAAAATTGTTTCAGTAGAATAATTACATACATATGAAAAAATTCACTTAAATGTTGTTAATTCCTTTATTACAGCTTACAGGATCTTTAATGATATTTTCTATCTTATTTATCTAGCATATATGCTTAAAACTAAATAAAGTGTCAAGATTTACTTACTGTTTTACATTTTGTTTTTAAATCATATAGAAATTATTTACACAATCAGTCATTAAAGCTTTGATTAACTTAATTTACATGTATCTTTTGTTATATATCCCCAGCGTTCTTAAAGTTAAAGTCAAGAGTCCCAAATTATTACAAGTCATGTGTCTTTACTTCGCCTTTTACGGTTCTTGCAAATACATTAGTGTTGAAACGACCTCAGCACAAACGAAATTGTGAAACTTCCCAAATATATAAGTTAGTGTTGAAACGGCCAAACATA
>NW_026859185.1:0-70456 GCF_026571515.1 Ruditapes philippinarum
AAAAAACCCCCCCGGGCGGGCCAATTTTGACACCAGGGCTTTTATTTGAACAAACTTTGCAGACACCCATTAGAACATTATTTCATACTAAATATCTTAGCTCTAGCTCTTTGGGTTCTTTAAAAGAAGATTTTTAAGTTTTTACTATATGCATATAGGGAAAATCAATGACCCCCCCGGGGCGGGGCCAATTTTGACACCAGGCCTTTTATTTGAACAAACTTGGCAGACACCCATTAGAACATATTTCATACTAAATATCTTAGCTCTAGCTCTTTGGGTTCTTTAAAAAAAAGATGTTTAAGTTTTTACTATATGCATATAGGGACAATCGATGACCCCCCGGGGCGGGGCCAATTTTGACACCAGGGCTTTTATTTGAACAAACTTGGTAGACACTCACTAGAAGATGTTTCATGCCAAATATCTTAGCTCTAGCTCTTATGGTTTTTTAAAAGAAGATATTTAAAGTTTTTTCTTTCGGTTGCCATGGCAACCAGAGTTCTGCATGGAATTAAATTCTTTGAACAATTTTTAAAGGTGACCACCAAAGGAACATTCCTGTGAAGTTTTGATGAAATTGGCTTAGTGGTTTATGAGGAGATGTCATTTAAAGTAAAAGTTTACGGACGGATGCCGGACGCCGGATCACAAAACTATAAATCCCCTCTTCTTCAAAGAGGGGCAAAACAAAATTTCAAATGCATAAGAGTGTCATGTGAGCTTTCATGAGTTTGCGATCCTGACTGCTGAACACTGAACACGAGCACATGCAAAAATTAAAACAATGACATCAAACTAATTACGTCATCACAACCACTAGCTTTAATGTGAAAGTAGGTTTTAAGCACCAATCACATGAATTAAGGATGAGAACATATTATAAGGATAATTTGTACAAACAACAGTTTTATTCTGAAAAACTTGATTCTACAGAAGTGAACTTTGTAAGGGAAGCAACTCTGTTTAGTATTGTACAGTATTATAAGACAAGAATTTCAACAATATTAATGTAGACTTTATTCAAATTAGTGTTACTATCAAGTGTATAAAAGACATTAAAAGGCACATTTGAGACAAACCAAATAGTTATAATACGCCCTGAAATGAATTATGCCCTCGGGTCATTATTCACTTGGCAAAAAAACAAGGGCACTATTCATTTGAGGGGGGGGGGGAGAGGGGGTATTAACACACCTTCTGGCCCTAATCTACTGTGTAGTATATCTATGTCCATATAGAATTAATTAAATAATTAATAAACACATATTACATCATTGTGAGTTCAATGTTTAATATTTAACTATAATGACATTATGAATTAATTACTTAATGAATACTTATTATGCCCTCGGGTCATTATTCACTTTGCAACAAAACAAGGGCACTATTAATCATGACTTGTAATAAGCTAGATCGGCCATAAGGGTAACGATATTCTCACCCAAATTCTACGACATACAATATTATGTAGTTCCCTTTTTCATCAATTTAAATAGAAAACAGTTGAGGTTTAGAAATGTGTCTGAAAGGCACAGATGCCTCTGCTATTTATGTTAGGACATCAAAAAGTATGAATACCGGTGTTATAACAGGACAGCACAGTTTTTATTACATAACCCTATTTGTAACTAGACCTATCACTGAAGGTGATTAATACCCCCACCTGCAACTTTGACTTTATGAAAAAAGTAGTCTGAAGAAAAGTTTGTACAAAAACTGTGTACAAAGAAATATTTCAATTAATTGTAATCTCAACTGGGGTCTTCATATAAGCTTGCTATACGCCAAGTTTGATAACAATATCTCATTCCTAACCATGACGTGGACCGACCAACGGACCGACCGACCGACAAGCTGACTCCTATAATCCCCCTAAACTTCGTTTGTGGGGGTATAATAAAAGACCTTTTCAAGTATAAGGACAGATGGCTGTTGATAAATATTTAAAAGGCAATGGAGCACAAACTGTTTATTGTGACCTGGAGCAAAAATTAACAAATATAAGCTCTGTAATATTTTACATAAGATACAATTATTTTGAATGGTTTTTATTTGTTAATTTGATTGGGTTTTATGTCACACCGACACAGTATAGGTCATATGGCGACGCTCCAGCTTTACTGGTGGAGGAAGACCTCAGGTGCCCTTCTGTGCATTATTTCAGGCACGAACCGGCACCTGAGTAGAACTACTGACGTTCCATAAGCTAGCTGGATAGCTTCCTCACATGAAAAAATCCAAAGTCCCTGTCGGGATTCGAACCCACAGCGGTGAGGGGCAAGTGGTTTGAAGTCAACAACCTTAACCACTCTGCCACAGACGCCCCTATATTTTGGATGGTAGGGTATCAATGACTTATAATGCTAAACACTTTTGCCAGCAGTGTTTACTTATTGACCATTCTCTTTATGGATAACAGAGTGTACGACAAGCGAAGATTTTCTTTAAACTGCTGACCTTTGACCTGTAAGAGTAAGTGTGACCCTGAAACACTGGCTTATCATGCTCAACATTTATGCTAAATTGTTTCAAAATCCCTAAATGCATAACAGAGTTATGGGCCTTATAAGATGACATTTGAACTCTGTGTGACCTTGACCTTGGAGCTAGGGGTTTATGTTTTGCTCTATACAAACTGTCTCCTCATTCTTCACATTTTGCCAAATCATTTCAAAATCTCATGAAGCATGATAGAGCTATAGGCAAGACAAGGTCTTTGAACACACACGCCAACAACAATTAACTGGGGTAACACTTTATGCTCCCTTGTTTTTATCTTGATGGGATTGTATTAAGATATTTGAAAAGGATAGCATTTATAGTTCAGAAAAAAAGGCCTGCAAAGAAGCTTCATTTGTTCTGCATATCCCAATGTTTAGGGTCAAGTTTGAAGAAAATCCTTCAAAGGTCCGACACAAAATGATCGGACATTTGATTTTTGACCTTCAAGATTGATCTTGACCTTGAAGAAGATTGTAAAAGGCATGTAAGATTTATAGAGCTGACACAAAAGTTTGTGATATTTGACCGTTGTCCTTAAAAGGTGACCTTGACCTGGAATGGCAGTGGCATTGGTTCTGCCCATTGCCTTATTGAGATGAACATCCAAGTTTGAAGAAAATCCATGACCGGGTATAGGATTTATAAAGCAGAGACGAAAATGTTCAATATATTACGTTTGACCTTCAAGGGTTCCCTTGACCTTGAACTGGCACAGCTGTAGTATGTCTTTTCATGTTACAGTAAACAGTTATGCCAATTTAAAGAAAATTTATACAGTTCATAGAGCGAGAACATTATTGTCTGTCTGATATTTGACCTTTGACAATCAAAGAAGCTGTGAGCCAGCACTGCAGAGGCATCGGTTCTAAACATTGCCTTGTAAACCAAGCACAGACATTGGTTATGCATACTGCCTTGTTGAGGCAAATTTAAGGAAACTTACACAGGGGGTATAGAATATACAGAGAAAAGAAAAAAAAGTTTGATGTTAGGCATTTGTCCTTCAAAGGGGATATTGACCCGATGGAAACAAACAGACGGAATGACTGACCTAATGATGCCGCAAAGTGATTCCAGTATAGCACCAACCACATTATGTGGTAGGATATAATCAAATGTTACATTGTAATTTCATAAATTTAATAATATTATAAATTTAATGATATTGTATGATCCGGAGTATATAATTATATCATATTAATTTCTAAAATGATAAAGTAACGATGACATTCAGCTGGTTTTTATTTATATTAATGGCAATATCATACACTTGTATGTACACCATCAAAACAAATATTTACTCACCTAACTTGGTTTGCTCATACTCTGCCTGACTTTGACCTGAGGAAGTTACTGTCTTAATTTTTGTCATCTCCTGCAAAAACAAATCATCTTCTTTACTCCAAAAATACTTTTAGTTCAAGACTTTTCTATAAGATATTATTAAGATGTTACTTACTAATACTAGAACCGGGGCATCGGTGGCCGAGTGGTTAAGGTTGTTGACTTCAAACCTCTTGCCCCTCACGGCTGTGAGATCGAATCCCGACAGACCCTTCGAATTATTTCATGTGAAGAAGCTATCCAGCTAGCTTACAGAACTACCATGGTTCTAATCAGGTCACTGCCCGTTTGTGCCTGAAATAATGCACGGAAGGGCACCTGAGGTATTCCTCCCCCAGTAAAGCTGGAGTGTGGCCATATGACTTATACTATGTCGGTGTGGTGTAAAACCCAATCAAACAAAAAAACAGAACTGCCACTGTCATGTCGTGAATACCCCTGCATACCACTTTGTCAGAATAAACAGTAGTCATTTAGAGCTCAAGGACAACCTTCCTGCCAAATCTGTTGGTAGTAAGCCAGTGCATAACTAAGATATGTATACTACATGTTTTAGTGGCAAAGATCAAAGTGACCTTTACCTTTGACCTACTGACTCAACTGAAACTGCCACTGCATGACTTGAATACCCCTCCAATTCATACAGCTTTGCCGGGGTGTTTTATGATGAATATATGAGAATATAATTATGCTTCAAATGTGAAATGTCAAAATCAATACACTGTGGACAGGCATTCTTAAGCATTTGAGCAGACAGGCTTATTGTAGTTAAAGCCCCTGTGACCTTTACCTTTGACATAAACACCTAAAAATCAATATGGGGTCATCTACTAGTCATAACTAACCTCAGTACCAAATAAGAAGACTGTTAACCAAAGCGTTCTTAAGTAATTGAGCCGACAAGCTTTCAGAATTAAAAGCTTAGTGACTTCAAAACTAATAGGGGTCACTTTATAGTCATAAACAACTGTGGGTCAAAGGATTCTAAAGATGTTTGGCGGACAATTTTTTATAGTCAAGGCCCTTCTGACTTTGACCTTTGACTCAGTGACCACAAACAATAGGGGTCATCTCATAATGATGACCAACCTCCATGCCAAATATGAAGACTGTGGGTCAAAGGAATATTAAGTTATTCGGCAGACAGGCTCTTTTTAATCAAGACCCCTGTGACCTTGACCTTTGAACAAGTGACCTCAAAATCAAATGGTGTCATCACTCTTAAAACCATGTTGTATTTAAAACATGTTCAAATATATTACCAGGACAAAAACATATCAACTTCTCTTGTGGAATACATATACCTGTATCAAACAGAAACAAACTGTTCTCTTAAAACCATGGTTGTGTGGAAAACACATACAAGTATCAACCAGAAACAAACAGTTCTCTTAAAACCATGGATGTGTGGAATACATGTACGAGTATCAACCAGAAACAAACATTAGTTCTCTTAAAACCATGGTTGTGTGGAATACATGTACCAGTATCAACCAGAAACAAACAATTCTCTTAAAACCATGGTTTGTGAAATACATGTACCAGTATCAACCAGAAACAAACAGTTCTCTTAAAACCATGGCTGTGTGGAATACATGTACCAGTATCAACCAGAAACAAACAGTTCTCTTAAAACCATGGTTTATGGAAGACATGTACCAGTATAAACAAGAAACAAACAGTTCTCTTAAAACCATGGCTGTGTGGGAAACATGTACCAGTATCAACCAGAAACAAACAGTTCTCTTAAAACCATGGTTGTGTGGAATACATAAACCTGTATCAACGAGAAACAAACAGTTCTCTTAAAACCATGGCTGTGTGGAATACATGTACCAGTATCAACCAGAAACAAACAGTTCTCTTAAAACCATGGTTTATGGAAGACATGTACCAGTATCAACCAGAAACAAACAGTTCTCTTAAAACCATGGCTGTGTGGGAAACATGTACCAGTATCAACCAGAAACAAACAGTTCTCTTAAAACCATGGTTGTGTGGAATACATAAACCTGTATCAACCAGAAACAAACAGTTCTCTTAAAACAATGGTTATGTGGAATAGAAGTACAAATATTTTTACCGGAAACAAACATACTAAGTTCTCTAAAAACCATGTTGTATGCAAGGAATGCACCAGTTTATAACTGGAAATAAACACTAGAAATGTTACGTTTACCTCATTTAGTTTGAATATCTGGGTTTCATGTTCTTCAGATTGTTTTTTAAGCTCCTCATATTCCTCATTAGTTGGAGCATCTTCAATTGATTTTAGAACTTTTTTCATTTCTTCCTTGATTTGTCCCAGAATTTCATCAAAGTCTACAGTAGTTATAATGAAGTCTTTCTTCTTAAGCTAATGAAAACATAACAATTCTTTTATATTTTCTTTCATAAAAATGTAGCTATGTGATTTATAATACTTACTATTCTATACAACAAATTATATATATGGTCAAAACATTAATTTAAAATTATCTCAATTGATCTTTTTTTAACTTATACATTTTCTGAGGATTTCTAAAATAGGTCTGTGGTAAAGTCATCTGATTGCCATACTTTTTTATCAATGTAAATGAATTTTAGGAAATTTTTATTCAACTTTGAAAAAAATGAAACCATTTTGAGAATTTTTTCTCGATTACCCTAAAATTTATCTTGAATTTAAAGATGTTCTTAATATAAATAATTATAACTGAACAGTGAACTCTTTAAAGATTTCAAACTGATATCATAAGTTTATTACAAATGTATATACTCTTACATCTTGAAGTTTCAATACAGCTTGTTGTGCAGCTGGTTGATGTACAAGTTCCTTATTATCTTGTAGAACTGCAATCATGTCATCTAAGTAAGTATTAGCCTCACTTTCTTCTAATTCCATGCTGCTTGAGTGGAAAATTTCATTTCTATACTGACGTACCTATTGAATGTAAAACAAAACTAAGTTCAACAGACACACATAATTATACTGTGTTAAGCAATAAAACTAAACTAAACTAGATGAGAATTAAAACTGTTAAGAAAGTATCCTAATTGTTTCAATCATGAATTACTGAACTTTCCACTGTAACAACAAGAGCTGGTTGAACCGGGTGATGCTCCCCGACTAGGTTTTGGACACAGAAAATTTTATCTTTTGTAGTTTCACAGTAATGTCACAGACAAACTTCAAAGTGTGATAATTCCAAACTTAGGCAAAGCAGAGTTACTGTTCTTTGCACTGCACTTTACTCAATGAGATATATCAACCGACTTGCCCGTGACATGTTGTCTCAATATGTTGATCAATTCTGTGAAATAGTTGTAAAATCCGACTTCAAATAACAAAATTATGGGCCGGACACAATTTTGCTGCAAGGTCATGCTTGACCTTAAAGGTAGGGGCCAAAAAGTTGCACGAGACACCTCGTCTTAATATGGTGATCATTTCTGTGAAATAGTTGTAAAATTCAACTTCAAATAATAAAGATATGGGCTGGAAATGATTTTTCTTCAAGGTCATGTTGTGACCTTGACCTTCAAGGCAGCTACCAAAATGTTGAGGGCGACATTTTGTCTCAATATGGTGATCATTTCTGTGAAATAGTTGTAAAATCTGACTTCAAATAACAAAGTAATGGGCCGGACATGGTTTTGCTGCAAGGTCATGCTGTGACCTTGACCACCAATTAGAAGATGTTTCATGATAAATATTGAAGCTCTAGCTCTTTTGGTTTTTCAAAAGAACATTTTTACAAGTTTTTACTATACATATTAACGGGGAAAAGCAATGCCACCCCCACCCCCGACCCCGGGCCAATTTTAACCCCAGTACTTTTATTTGAACAAACTTTGTAGACGCTCATTAGAAGATATTTCATGCTTAGTATCTAAACTCTAGATCTTTGGGTCTTTTAAATGAAGATTTTTTAAGTATTTACTATACATATACAAGGAAAATAAATGACCCCGAGACATGGCCAATTTTAACCCCGGGTCTTTATGTGAACCTTTGTAGACACCCATTAGAAGATGTTTCATGCGAAATATCTAAGCTCTAGCTCTTTGGGTTTTTTTAAAAAAAGATTTTTTAAAGTTTTTCCTATATACAAATAAGGAAAATCAATGACATCCACCCGTGGGGTCAATTTTGACCCCAGGGCTTTTCTTTGAACACACTTGGTAGACACTGACTATGTTTCATGCCAAATATTTAAGCTCTAGCTCTTTTGGTTTTTTAAGGAAGACTTTTAAAGTTTTTTTCTTTCGGTTGCCATATCAATTAAATTCTTTGAACAATATTTAAAGTTGACTACCAAAGGAACATATTTCTATGAAGTTTGGATAAAATTGGCTTAGCGATTTATGAGGAGATGTTGTTTAAAGTAAAAGTTTATAGGTGGACCGACGCCGAACGCAAAAAGCGATCACAAAAGCTCACCATGTCACTTTGTGACAGGTGAGCTTAAAAAAGTTTAGTTGAAATTATATACATTTACATAATACATGTAAATGGATACTGAAATGGTATTTTGATAAAAGATACAGTACAGATAACGAGGAATATGAAAATTCCTGCAAGTAACGAGTAATTACAAAAAGCGTGACTCCTAGTGGATTATAAATTTCTCGTACACAAAAAAGTGACTCCGTGTCGATAACGAGTGACAATTAAGTCCGTGGGATTCCGTGAGTCTCCAAGCCAAAAAGAGTGACTCTGAGTAATGGTATGCTATATTTATTCATTTATTAATATAATGCTTTACCTTTAAACTAAAATCCTTGAAAGCATATATATACATGTTATTATTCATTCAAAATAAAAATGTTGTTGAAAATTCTTCGTTGATGTAAAGTATCACAAGTGAAAACGAAAGTAGTTATTGCTACTGACTGAATTAATTGGGATAAAAATAAACTTGATGACGTTTACGGTAGTGTTTTTTCTATTCAAATGTACCTTTCAACTGTTTCAGGGTAAATTGAAAACAACAACGGTAAAATTCATCTTTATTTTCGAATCGTAATCTAAAATGAAATGTAAAATGAGGTTGTACTTGCATTTATTTACACCAGCTAGACACTGACATGGAGTTACGCGCTGTTATTTTTGTCTCAGATTCACTCTCATCACACGTTTCTCACGCGGAGTCACTGGTTTTTATGGACAAATACTCTCGCGGAGTTGCGAGTGGATTCCTCGATCCTTCGAGGATTTTCCATATTCCGCGTTATCTGTACTGTACATGTATGTATATTTTTACCGGATTCTATATGCATTTGATTGTAAAACAAAAACACAAATCATTTAGATAATAATGTACACCTCATAAAAGTCAATATTAACAAACTACCTTCAATTAAAATGTTATCCATAATGATTTTTAATCATGCCACGGATGCCCCCGCATGCAGCCAAAATTTCAGATGGTGCATTAATATTTTTTTTTTCATTTTAAGTTTAAAGCCCTTAAAACTTTTCAATGTTAACACAAACCATTTTCATACAATGTTCAAGGCACTGAAATTATTCAGTCTTAACCTTTTAAAAAATAGCGTATTGCATATTTGTAGCCAAAATAATGGCTAAAATATGAGTGCTGAAACCGAAAGTTCAAAATTTTCCAACATTCAGGAAAGATAAGTTTGTCTAAAATCATTGAACCACGACCAAATTCAAACTTAAACTGCTTATTTCTAAGATGCTCTATATTATTTTCAAAGTGAAAGGGACATAACTCTGCCAAAAAATCATCAAACCATGACCAAATTCCAACTTGACCTGCCCATTCCTTTGACATATCCATATGTCAAATTTAAGTTGAATATGTAACAATGTTGGGTAGATAATAAACAGAAACTGTAAATTTCATATTATTTTCAAAGTGAAAGGGGCATTACTCTGCCAAAAATCATTGAACCATGACCAAATTCGAACTTGGCCTGGGCATTCCAAAAACATATCCATATGTCAAATTTGAGTTGAATGTGTTGAACCATTGGGGAGATAATAAACGGAAACTGAAAATTTCATATTATTTTCAAAGTAAAAGGGGCATAACTCTGCCAAAAATCATCGAACCATGACCAAATTCGAAATTGACATGTATTTTCTCATGACATATCCATATGTCAAGTTTGAATTGAATGTGTTGTACCGTTGGGGAGGTAATGAACGGAAACTGAAAATTTCATATTATTTTCAAAGTAAAAGGGGCATAACTCTGCCAAAAATCATCAAACCATGACCAAATTTGAACTGGACCTGTATTTTCTCATGACATATCCATATGTCAAGACTTAGTTTGAGTTGAATGTGTTATGCCGTTGGGGAGGTAATGAACGGAAACTGAAATTTCATATTATTTTCAAAGTAAAAGGGGCATTACTCTGCCAAAAATCATCGAACCATAACCAAGTTCCAACTTGACCTGTATTTTCTTATGACATATCCATATGTCAAATTTGTGTTGAATGTGTGCAACCGTTCTTAAGATAATGAACGGAAACTGATGATGACGGAATGACAGAATGACGGATTTAGGACGGAATGACGGAACAGGGTAACACTATTCTATATGTGCATCACTTAATTACATAATTACACTGATAGCTTAATATACAATTTTTATGCTTTTGATGCTGAATATAGATAGTAATCAAGTTGAGTAATCAAGAAACATATGTGTTTGAGTAATCACATACATAAAATACCCTAAATTTGATGGAATTGAGGGTATATTTAGTATACAAATGTATTTACCTTTGAAAAAAGATTGTTTGGTCCAGTAGCAATGCCTCCAATATGATTATGAAAATATATGTTATTTGTGACAACATGCAGTAACCCTGTACAATCTGTATGGACTGCTGATGTCTTGTCCTTGTACCCAGGAGCATTTATAAAACATTTGCTAATGCTCCACGGGTCTGTTGACCAATTTAGAGCATCGCTGTTTTTCCAGTCTGGCGCAGGTGGTGTAGATGCATGATGCTGCACAATATAGTCATAGATGGCGCCACATATGTTGTTCGGACAAGCAATTTTGCCCTTACAGCAACAGCTGCATTTGACTTGCCCAAGAGGACAAACTTTGTTTTTAGCATTCCCTAATGGCTTATGGTCTGGCTTTAGAGTTTCAACTCGACAGCTGCCACATGTCACAGTTGATGGTAGTGATTTTGTAGACCGAATGTTTTGTAAGATATCGTTATGTTGTTGGACAGCTATGTCATTACAGAATGGTACAAGTCCCTCCTTTAAATATCCAAGTCCTAAACCAGCCTTTACCCACTGTCTGTATTTTTCCTTCTCTAAATGAAGTTGATGTGCCATCCTGATACTCTATCAATATCTAAACAAACAAAACAAAAAGATTATGTTTGATTTTATATAAATAAGTAAATAAGGTCTTGGATTGAATTTAAAGTTCAAAATATTGAATAAATATGATATGCAATCAATTTCAACCATTATGGACTTTCTTTTCAACAGACGATATCTCCAGTTGATATTAAACTAAGAGAAGTACATGTATGTGTTTGATTCATTGTGACCATTATATGAGCTAGACTTTTGCATCCATCTTAACGTATTTTGGTATTAAATAAAAAGACAGTACATACCAATAGGAGGGCCATGATGGCCCTGAAATTGCTCACCTGTATATAAAAACTATCAATGACAAGAAACGAGTAATAGTGTTACAAGCTATAAACAAATTAAAGCAGATATAAAATCTAAATCTTTAACTGATAACACAAAGTTCATATATGTATCTGAAATAGTGTGTGGGTAAACTAGAAATGTGTCCATAGGACACGGGTGCCCCCACCGCAACACTGTTTTGTCAATCTTTTTTACTAAGTCAAGGGAAATAACTCTACAAATACTGGATAAATCCACAAGGGAAACCCCAGGTGCAAATCTAAAATATGCTGAGCAACCTGCCCATAAGGTTTATTGACTATGTCAAATCCTTTTTGAGAAACTTGCGACACAAGTTGAAAATTGCAAAAATTTTCTAAGTGAAGGGCAATAACTCTAAAAACACTCAATAAATCCAGACAAAAATACCTGGTGCACATGCTGATCAATATTCCTGTAAAGTTACATGACTCTAGGTCAAATACTTTTTGAGTTATGTGCGACACAAGTTGAAAATTGCAAAATTTTACTAAGTCAAGGGCAATAACTCTAAAAATACTAAAAATATGCACACGAAAATACCCAGGTGCACAACTGCACATGCTGATCAACATTCCTGTAAAGTTTCATGACTCTAGGTCAAATACTTTTTGAGTTACATGCGACACAAGTTGAAAATTGCAAAATTTTACTAAGTCAAGGGCAATAACTCTGAAAATAGTAAAAATATCCAGACAAAAATACCCAGGTGCACAACTACACATGCTGATCAACATTTCTGTAAAGTTTCATGACTGTAGGTCAAATAATTTTTGAGTTACATGCGACACAAGTTGAAAATTGCAAAATTTTACTAAGTCAAGGGCAATAACTCTGAAAATATTAAAAAATATCTAGACCAAAATAACCAGGTGCACAACTACACATGCTGATCAACATTCCTGTAAAGTTTCATGACTCTAGGTCAAATACTTTTTGAGTTACGTGCGACACAAAAGTGAATGGACGGACGGACAGACGGACGTACGGACGGACAAGGGTAAATCTAAATGCCCGCCACTAAAGTGGGGGCACAAAAACATAAGTGTTTTTAATATATATACATATAAAGAAAATCAATGACCCCCGCCCCTGGACAGGGCCAAATTGACCCCTGGGCCTTTTTAACAAACTTGGTAGACACTCACTAAAAATGTTTCAAGCTAAATATCTAAGCTCTAGGCACTAGCTCTTTTGGGTTTAAAAAAGAGGACTTTTTAAGTTTTTTCTATACACGAATAAGGAAAATCAATGAGCCCCGTGGCTGGTCTAATTTTAACCACAGGGCTTTTACTTTAAAAACTGTGTAGAACCCAATTAAAAAAGTTTCATGCTAAATATCTAAGATTTAGCCCTTTTGGGTTTTTTAAAAGATGTTTTTTAGGTTTTTACTATTCATGTATACATAAAAGGGAAAATAATGACCCCTGTGGCTGGGCCATTATTTTGACCCCTGGGCTATTATTTGAACAAACTGCTAAATATCTAAGCTCTAGCTCTTTGGGTTTTTTAAAGAAGATTTTTATAAGAATTTCTTTCGGTTGCCATGGCAACAGCGTTCTGCATGGAATTAAATTCTTTGAAACATTTTCAAAGGTCACTCCTGTGAGGTTTGGATGAAAATGGCTCAGTGAATAATGAGTGATTAATGAGGAGATGTCGTTAAAAGTAAAAGTTTACAGACGATGTCCGGACAGTCGGACGAAAAGCAATCACAAAAGTTCACCTTGTAACTTAGTGACAGATGAGCTAAAAAGTAGGGGTGTAATCGATTCAATCGATATCGGTGTATCAACAATCTTTGTTATCCGATTTGATATCGATTCCATCTTTAAATATATCGAATGCACACATATTTCAAGCTTAAAAGACACTTCAGCAAACAGGTTTTATAGTACAGATAGACCAAACGTCAAAATAAAAGCGAAATATAAAGTTATGGAAGCCAGAACTAACATATTCGAAACTTTTTTTTTCTAAAACGGAAATCAACACCAGAGTTACCTCCCAGTGTCTCTAACCAAAGCTGCCGAATTTCATTGTAAATCCCGCATGTCTGCTGAGAGGGGGTTAAGACCCCCCAATTCAGATGTTTAAAAGGGAAAATGCCAAGAATTTTGTTTTAGTGTTTCTTTGTAAAAATTATGATTGCAAATGTTAAACATTAATAATTATTCCGGTTCTAAACACTATAATTTGCCAATTTAATCTCGGCTTAGTAATAGAACGGCAAGGACGGGATTAAGCATAATCCTTAACTACGTAATAGCAACAACAACAAAAGTAAAATGGAAAAGGCTTTTAACATTTATAGTTACTAGTCATTTGTTGTCATTAAAAGTTAAAATGATAAAAAGAAACAAATTGTTCACTTTTCATAGTTTATTTATTTTTTTAATGTGTTTAAATGTAACTGCATATTAAAACAAATTAAAAAGACTTGAAAGCTTAATTTTGCCTGGCAATCAATATATCGCTGTATCGCCGATAATTCATTACCGATATACCGATATAAAAATCCTTATCGATGACACCCCTACAAAAAAGAGCTAAACATATAAGCTGGGATACAGAAATTTGAAAGCAGAGTAGAGGTGTAACAATTCAACATAACATCGCGATCTGCCCTGTCTTTGATGCATGCATCATATTGGAATTATAAATTCCAATATATCCGGATGCAATACATATTTCACCACCTGACGCATTGATATAGCGTGAAAGTATCGCAATACACTACATGTATATTATTTATGATATAATGAAAAATACCTTTAATCCTTAAGTAAAAAGTAAAAATCCTTAAGTAATAAGTAAATAGTTGAAAGATCAAAACTTGAAAACAAGTTATAATAACAAGTTGGAGAGTTTATTGTTTTGTTATTGTAATAGTTTTATATTATATTCATAATTATGCTGTGAACAAATGACCAAGTTTTTTATATAGATAATGTCTCTGTCAGTGAAAGTCAGTATTGTGATAAGTATTGCATTGCAACATAAAAATACAAGTTTATCTATGTTTCTTGTTTTCTTCAAAATTTGGTGTTATTGTTCATTCATTCCAGTAATCTTGGAACAAATACTGGACGGGATCTGTCTTCCCTGGACCAAATAAAATTCAGGAAAATAAAAAAAAATACAATTCATTTTGGTATATGAGATATATATGACCTAGGCCTGCTTATATGATAAAATAAATTGATCATGATTATTAGAATATTACAGAAATTTTTACAACTTTCAATAAACTAATAATACTTATAAAACATGCTGTGGTATTTCTCTTATTGTTATGAAGCAATAAGGTCAACCAGTACTACATGTAAATTTGTTATCTAGACCAATGAAAGTCATAGTTTTCACAACCTTTGAAGATATTTCCGAAAGCTTTAGCAAGGTCTCAAGACTTGTTCCTAAGCTTTGCTCATTCAAAGAAATGACGCCAACTCAACTGAAATGGTTGCGAAAACTAATGGTTTATGCACTGGAAGTAAGCATTTCCATATGAGCCATTCCATCTAATAGACATTATAAATGAATAATTCTGTGATTTATTCTAATTGCTAAATAAGACTATATTCTTGATATAAATTATTGATGGAAAGCATTAAATTGTTTCTTTTGTCATAAACTAAGTTGAACATGAAATCTTTTTATTATAACGTGACAGTCGTACAAACAATGGCACAAAAACAAATTCTAATATAAAGTAACTTGTCAAAGAATCAAAATTTTACGGTATTGTGTTGTATTGTGTATCACAATATCAGATGTGAATAACACGTATTTTCTCATTTTCTGTATCATATTGTTTAATAAAGAATTTCAATTTTAGCAGAGTAACCGTCTTATATTTAACAAACAATGGCATGTAATATGCCAACAATTGGTCAATTATCATCTGTATAATATCCAACTCAATGTTGTTATTTATAATATCCTAAAAAAATATTCAAGATTAATCAATAAACTGCATTAAGTATAGGTTAAAGTTTATTCCTAGGTATTCACGGTCCGCCCTGTCCAAAAATATGGTCTGGCCCTCCCAAACATATGGTCTGTCATGGTACGGTCCGCCCTGTCTGTAATTCGTTAATGCATACACATTAGGTTGTTTTTCTCCCTAATTAATGCGAGGAAGTCACTTTTTTCCATTAAATTTCCCCCCAGGATGAGCCCTGATTCATATATTAACTTCTACAATAACTTTGATGGAATAAAGGACATTTTACAGTTTACATGTGTGAATGCATTTTACGAACCCTTCCTGGTAATGGGAGGCCACAACTTGCATTCCATGTTTATACGGGGAAGTCAAAGAGCGGGCCCGCGAAGCGGGTCCGAGCTTTGGCTTGCCCGGCTATAGACATTACGTGTATATTTAAAAGAAAATCAAATAAAAAAACAATTAAAAAATATATAGAATTCTATACCTACAGTACAGCTCAAGCAATTTTTCCAAAGTCTGCCGATCCCCGCAATTCGTTTACGGGTGGACTGTCACCGCGATGTCCCTGCGATAGTTGTGACTTTCCGCTCGTCAACTTGATCGGGGGAAGTTTGCGCTGTGGGATATTGTCACCGCAGATCACTGTGAAATATTGCAGCGGTATTTCGCTCTCTCGGGTGACTTTTAGTTTATTTATAACACGGGGACATTTATTACTATTACTGTATGTCTGTAAAATATAATGAACTCAAACACATTTTTGTATCATAGTTTGGGTACCTTTCTGTTGAAAAAGTGTCAGAGTTAAATCGTATACATATACATGCACAGTGCGGTAACTGGAGTGCGGGTATCAGTTACCCGCACTCCAGATAATGCCCGTGGATTGGTTCATTTTTGCCGGGGTTTACATATTGTGACGGCAGAGAAAGGGAAAGGGGCAGAACTATCATATTCAAATGCTCGTTCATTGGTTAATTTTTTCTGGGGTTTCATATTATGACAACAGGGAACGTGCTGTCATGTTTGACTATGATACAAAAGAGAAAGAACACCAAAACACTCGGCAATCTGATTTATACTCGGGGGGCTACGCCCCCTCGTACAAATCAGATAGCCTCGTGTTTCGGTGCTCTTTCTATTACTTATAGAAGAAAATCTGTATGTTATGTATTTAAACAACGTTACATCTGTTGTATGCAAATAATTACAAAATTTAATGATTTGTGTGTGAAATAAAAACCCTAATATGTAGTAACTTTTAACATAATTAATTTCAACTGCTTTAAGCCATTTTAACCTTCTGATTTTACAGTGTTACAATCATATAAGAATTTTTAATTATTTCTTTGATCCATTTAAACGATTTTTCTGTTAAATTTACGTGTGTTAATTACCTTCCCTCCAAATATTGACGAGAACTAAAGTTTAAGTGGGTCATAGCATACACACAAATTTACTTTTGAATTAAACATTTCTCTTTTTGAAATATTTTATGTCGCATTAACGGTTATGATCTGAAAAAAAGATGTAACAAATATGTTTATTTCATCATGATCACAGATCTAAATTTTTAGATAGCGCATACCGTGGACTACATTGTACTGTAGTTGTATAATAAGTAATGAGATAGATTCTAATTTATTTCTACGACACTCACCTCACCATTCTGGAGAAGTAATTCTCGACTTTTTAATTGCATTTTCCCATCACAGTCGTATTTAATGACAAAAAAATTGTGGCTTTTGATCAGATTTTGTAATGGCATCTTGCAAAGTTTACGTGAAAACATATGTTAAGGAAATGTTTGTTAAACTATTATATATATTTACGTACATGAACTAGTCCACGGCTGCACTATTAGGTGTATGTGCTAATTGCTTAATTTTTGTAGGTGTAAATTGCTTAATTAAGCGGTCTTGAGCAAAGAATAAATAAATTAGTTCCTTGATTGGATTTAACAACTTCTTAAGATTGGCCGCTATTAAATGTACATTATATAATAAGTGGCGTTTATTGTTTCAAGTATGAATAGAATTTCTAAAAAAAAACTTTTTAAGTGTTCTAGCTGCTATCGTTTCAAATTTTTACACAGAAACATCAAAGCATTTAATTTTCTTGAAAGTGTTGACCGATTTCGTTAAATATTTTGTTATTCCGTTTTCTTGAAACTATTTTCATTGAACTTTTTTGTGATGTGATTTTCCCCGGTAAATGTACATTAATATCGCGGAGCTAACTAAATAATTTTATTGAATGATTAAAATCATCAGTCACAATGTAAGTCTTTTTGATTTTTTAAAAGAAGACTACATTGTACATTTACATGAACATTATTGTGTATATGCAAATTAATCATTGCAAATCTATGTGATTTTCCACCGCGGATTGCAGGTTTTTTTACTACCCGTCCGTGGTGATTTGTCGCCGTGGGATACTACAGTATGTCCCCCGTGATTTTCTGTTCGCCGTTAAAAGTGTCCGCGGTGACTGAGTGGAAAGATTATCATCAACAACTATTGAACGGTGACGAGTTTGATGGATACGAAAATACAAGTACAGAACGTACAGTTAAACAATTTTACTTGCAACGAAACAAATGTAAACAGACACTTTTTTTATAAATAACATTTTTGCAATTTTACAAGTAAACAACTTTACTTGATCTATCATTATCTAATAGCAATAATAATTAAAAATATTATCATGAGATTATAGCAAACAGTTTTTTCATATCTTTTGAAGTTTTCTCTGATATTACTTACCGCCAATTAGCATAAAGCTATAAACAGTTAATCAGTTACACCTTGAAAAAATTACGTATAGTTTAATTAAGATCAAAAGATAATGTTTTCTAAGTAATAATTGTAATTAACATTCTTAATCCAGAAGTTTTAGTGGTTTGTTTTATAAATTAAGTAACCTGCCTTTATTGTTTGTTACACCTTTAAAAACATTAACGTACATCTAAATGGTTCAAGAGATCAAAAGATAATAAATTTTGTTTGTTTGTTTGTTTCATTTTACGCCTTTTTCCAACAGTATTTCAGTCATATAGGCGGGTAGTTTCCTAACCATCGTTCCTGGAGAGTTACACCAGTACTAGACTACCTTCCTCCGCGCTAAACTACCAAAGCATCTCCCGGGGATCAAACCCACGCCAGAGACTGCAGAGAGGTAACTGGATTAGAAGTCATCGACTCTAACCCCTCGACCATGGAGGCGGCTAAAGATAATAAATAATTATTTAAAGAATTAAAGTGTCAAAATTGTTTAATTGTATTTTGTTAATCAAGCAAGCAATATACTATAGTGGGGCCGAAACGTCTCGCGGATAAGGGCCGAAACGTCCAGTGGCCGATTTTTCGACTGGGGCCGATTTGGTTTGGGGCCGAAACGTCCTGTTTCCATTCTGATAACGGAACAAATCTCAACTTTTCGAATAAATAATAAACGTCGAATGTTCCGAGTGAAAACGGAAGCGGTGCATGTAATACCGAATGACACCTTTAAAACGGAAAGAATAAAAGGAATTTCTTAACGACTTCCCGGTTCATAGGCTTTGCCTAATTTCATATTATCATATTCATGTATATAGATTTAATAAAATAAGGACAGATTTTCCTGTGAGCGTCTGTGGTACTATTCAGAATGTCTGAATTTGGTCAGATTATGGACAAACTTTATTTACATTATTGGTATATATTGGTTAAATTGAGGTCAGAAACTGGTTAGATTCAGGTCTGAAATAATTAAGGAACGAAATAATTGTTTATAATTTCTTCTTTCGTTTTCACCAAACACCTTTTGGTAAATTATCAAATCCTAATAAAATTAGTTTAATAAAGTATTCATCAAAATTAGGATTTCAGATAACATACATGATTTACAAATGCTTAATAAATGGTTGTTACCTTTCCATTTGAAAACATCTATAATTATTAGCCTAATGTGGGAATTCCCCCAGTTTTTCATAAATCTACTTTCGTTTTTAATTGTTAACTTTTTGTAATTTGTGTTGGCACATTAGTTATTTCTGTTTCATGAAGTAATCATTTCGTTTCAGTATAAAATATGTAACATAACGGCTACAAGATTTAAAAGATACTTACATCAATTTCTTCAAATTTTAAGAAAATCTTATCCTGGACTAACCGCCGCCATACTGATCAATATTTTTTTTCAATTTTACAGCGCATGCGCGATTCCCAAAGGCCTCACAACACTAAATATTGTCCTTCACTTACCAGTAAAATGTATTTTCCCTCTATGGCTATATAGATTTTTAATTTTCTAAATATTGCGGCAAAAATAGCATGAAAACTTTGGACTTTAAAAAAATAATAGATTTTGTTTTTATTGTTTATCTATATTAACTAAAAAACACAATGGTAAAATGTATTATATAATGATTTACATAAAATTATATAGCGTTTCCGTAAATGTGTTCTTAATGCAATAAAATTAAGTATGATAATAGCCTCAGCATTTTGTTTTTGTTAAAAAAATTACAATATATATGTTACTATGTTATAAAATAAATCTAATAAAAATGTGATACATTTGTTTGACCGGTTCCGGTGCAGTTTTTCAACGTTTGGTGTCTGCTTACAAATTAACAAAAAGTTGGTTTAAAAAATGTACCTGCTAGCTAGTTGATATTTGATTCGACTTCAAGCCTAACAAGTATTAGGAAATATATTATCTTTTTTCTAGTAAGAATACTGCTTGATTGAATCTGGTTGGTTTCACCAGTTCCGAAGCAAGTTCCGGTGCACATAACGTTACAAATGTCATTTGTAATATTACCTCCGAAGAATTTGACTATTTTTGCGAGCTAATACTAAAACTAAGTCAGTACACTACAAACTTCCAGTCTGATTTATTATCTTAATATTAATTCGGGGTATACATGTATATAGTATTGTAAACTTTAAAGCACCACCATGCTTGACGTGAGATGAAGCAGAACTGCAATTGCATTGCATGCATTTGATTTTTCTCATTATTTCTGGAAACTTCTGTTTAAAACAGGGATCGTATAAAATGTCCAAGATGAAAATAAGTTTTTGTTTTGCAATAATGCTTGAACAACACTAATTCTAGTCCCATTACTGGTAAATACTTTTTATAGATAATCTATGTTTTTAATTTTGTCCATACTGACAAACGTTCATCTTTAGTTTAAATAATATCTGTCAACACTGACACAGACTTCCATGTCCATGTTTTGTTTTGATCTATATTCTGCATTTTATTTCATTATTCAGTTTTCAGAGATAAATGTATATTAATATTACACTACACGTACAGTACTTTTTATAAAATAACAACATGGTAGGATATTTTAAGTAACGACTTTCCTACTATATTATATATATATAGTGGCCTACAGTAAACGCATTTTAAATAAATGATTATAATTTAATACATATACCTCAAATGAAATGTTGGCACACTTTCTTACATATATTCAGTCATATATTTCAACATTTAAGAACATTTTATTTCTGATAAGAAAACGCGGAAACGTTTTCAGTTGGGTACAGTCCGTCATCAAAAATACATGTACGTGTTCGGAACTGGTCAAAATAGGTCTCCTGGTTTAAACAGTTATGAATATATTTATGTTTACTTTTTTTGCAAATATTTTTGGATGAAGTCAAGATAACAATGAAAATCTCAGAATGAAAATGATGATAAAAGAATGATTATAAACATACCAGAATGACAATGAAGATTTCAGAATGATAATAAAGATATTTGTTTATCAAGTTCATTGTCATTCCAATATCTTTATTGTCATTCTCATACCTTCATTATTATTCTAATATCTTCATTAAAATACTGATATCTTCATTATCATTATTATACATAATTATACTGAAATTATTATCATCATACATTTGCACCTATACACAATTCACAAGCAGATCCTCCACAAAACTATAACTTAAGAAATTAGTACCTGCTTTTTCACTGCCTCCGTGGTCGAGGAGTTAGAGTCTAATACAGTTACTTGTCTGGCGTGGGTTCGATCCCCGGGAGATGCTTTGATAGTTTAGCACGGAGGGAATTTTAGTACTGGTGTAACTATCCAGGAACGATGGTTAGGAAACTACCCGCCTATATGACTGAAATATTGTTGGGGAAAAAGCGTAAAATGAAACAAACAAACAAACAAAACCTGTTATCACCCGTTTGATTCTGTGGAATATTTATTTTAATGAACACGAACAGTTTACAACTTAAAATAAAGAATAGGAAAATAATTACAGCTGCAATTATATGATATCATGTGCCATACCATACAGGGTTAAATGACCCGAGGTCGGTTTCAGAAAAAAATAAAGATATAATAGACTCGATCATCTTTGGGCAAAATACTTTTAATTCTACCAAAGGTTTATGTCGGATTTTTATTACTTCACAACAGCAGGTGTCAAGTGCTGTGTGGCAGTTGTCAATTCCGTGTTATTATATTTTTCTGGTTCTTCTGGATCATTGATACCAGCACTATTAAGTGTTGAGAATCGAGTACCGCTTAAGCCGGTGCTAGGGGGCGTGAGGAAGTTGCTCTTTTTCAGTATCCCTCATGAACAGACTCAATCAAACCGAGTCTGCAATTCTTATGTAATTTTGTTGTGATTAATGATTCCGAGGGATCACTTTCTTTCCGGATTTTTCAACAAGAGAATGCTCAAATTGTCTTTCGGGAGCTGCATTTCTTATTACAGGTTAAGTCGATGTAGGCCTTTCCTTAAAAATAACGCCATTTTTAACAGATCACAAGACGACATTCCAGCTCTATTGATTGAGGAAGACCTCAGGTGTCCCTTTGTCCTTTAATACAGGTAAAGTGATTAGAGCAAAGATGTATCCATGAATGGTAATGAACGTAACCTTGTAAAATGTTACACCCATTCATGTGATCACTTTATAAGAAAACAGAAAACTTGTTTTTAAGCCGCCGCATTTAAAAAAAAAATAATTTATATGTATGGCTACCTGAAATATGATCAAAGGGAATTTATCCTTGTAAAAAGATTAATATAAATGCATGATTAGTCTCCCTCAAATTGTTATTACCGAATGTACAAATTAAGTATTTTGATACATACATGTATACGAACAGTATTAGTCTCCCTGGATTATTTTTATCGCCCCATAATGTAATTTATTTCAGTATTTCTCCTAATGATATTATAATTATATATGTGACAGGGCATTTTTCTGTCATATCATAAAATAAACACAGTTACACATTTAATTTAACAGGACCTGTCATAACTCAATCTTTGGGTGGGCTAAAGAGGTACATAATTATGTATCTCCACTTACATAGTGATGATAAATATAACTTGATTCCAACTTGGTATAACTTTATTCCAAGTGATTCCAACAATGTTGCCAATGGGCACCGCTCAAGCCAGTGCTAGGAGGCGTGAGGGATGTAGAACTTTTTTTACTATTTCAAAAGGAATTGTGATTATATGCTTCCAGAAGATCAAACTTTTTGCTGATTTTTTATACTTCAAAACAGCAGGTGTCAAGTTCTGTGTAGCAGCCGTACTATTTCAGTGTTGTTGTTGTTTTTTTTTACTTTCTAGACCTTTGATTCCAACACTTTTGTGTGTTGAAAATTATTAAGTACTACTCAAGCCGGTGCTATGGGGCGTGAGGGAGGTTGTACTTTATCATCATTCCTCGTGTACAGACTCGATAACAAAACAATGAGAACAAAGATCAATGCAAGGTGACATCCTCGGAACGCAGTCCCCCGACACAATCAAGTCATACAAGCAAACCGAGTAAATTTTCATGTAATTCTATTGTTATTTATGCAAGATTTCTCAGACTTAATTATAATGCACCCGGATCATAGAATAACATTCAGCTTTATAATATATACTATAAGGAGAAAACTCGGATCATATCACATGCAGTAACAACGTATTTACAAAATTGAAATAATTTGTATAAAGTCATATGTGACATCTTATTACTGTAACACCTTGTATATATCATGTGTTAATGCATTTTGTAGACTTGTCGATTGCGTTTTATCTTACACGTAATTTCACCAGTCATTGTCTCCTAGTACAGTGCATATATTTTACAAACGGTATTTATGTACTGGCAGCTTAGTCTTTGCTATATATGGAAATAGTTGGAAGTAAATAAAAGATATGTTCTGCAAGGGGGAAAAACAAATGATACACGTACCAATTTTGTACAATCTTTTATTAAGAAAAGTCACATATTCATGCTAGCAAAACCAATCAAACAAACATGATTTATTTTAAAAATACTACATTAATAACAAAAACAGTATAATAACAATTATGTCTATGAAGCTTCCATGATAAGATTATATGAGCCGCGCCATGACAAAACCAACATAGTGGGTTTGCCACCAGCATGGATCCAGACCAGCCTGCGCATCCGCGCAGTCTGATAAGGATCCATGCTGTTCGCTTACCAACTCTATTACAAGTAGAGAAACTGATAGCAAACAGCATGGATCCTGATCAGACTGCGCAGATGCGCAGGCTGGTCTGGATCAATGCTGGTCGAAAACCCACTATTTTGGTTTTGTCGTGAGACGGCTCATATACTGAATACTGTTTTCCATAAACATTTCAGGTTTTAAACAGTCATGTTATATATATATGTATATGTATAATTGACATATTCCAGCATGATCTTATCTTTACTTCATATAGAATTGTTTAAGCATAAACATGGCCAATATATATTTGTTATTAGTACATGTAAATTAATATATGTTTACAAATATACTAGAATTATAAAATCTATATTCCAAGTCACAAACAAACATGTCTGATGCATATGTTCACAAGACATAACAAATCTAAGCATGAAATAAAGATAAACATTCATATATCTAGTTAACAATTAATAACATCTTCATGTAATTATATGTTTACTTATATACTAGATGAATTTACTCTACATATACATTTAAAGTTTAAAGGCACATTTCGCCTCAGAAATGAATAGATTTTTATTTTTGTAAAAGGGCCAATATGTGTTTTATAATGTTGTAATAATATATTTAGAACAAGTGCTCTTCTTATCAACTGCCAAAAAAATTGAGTTTAATTTCTTATTACAGATGCAAAATGTAAAAAAAATGTAATTTGACTTCCATAATTTTATATAATACTGATTCATCATAACTGTTTTAGTTGCTAAAATGCAAAAGAAACAAACATTAACTTAGATATATGGCCAATGAAAAACGTTTTGGACACCAAAACATAAACTTTTGAAAAATAACATACTGCATTTTCTAAGCTTAATGGGCCTTTAAATCAAACATGAATAAATGCAAAACAAACAAATGATGGTTCTGGTATATGGACAATGAAAAACTCTTTGGACATAAAACAATTAAGCTTTTTAAAAATAAAAGGGAGTGCATTTTTAAGGCTTAATGGGCCTTTAAATCAAACAGGTATAACTGTTTAAGATGTATGTAGGATTACATGTCCCAAAATGTTTCTTTATATAAAATTATGTTATCTTATTTTCATCAAAGCATTGCAATAGCATGTAACTATACAACAAACATGTATATATATGTTATAATATGTTTACATATGTACTAGATACATTCATTCATTTATTCATTCAGAATAAAGGCACAGACATGTGTAACAAATGTTTATATATAACATATCTTAATCCTGGTACATGTATATACTAACATCAGCAACCATACAAACTAACCAAGCTTTAATAAAATGTAGTTATATCTTTACTGTCTGAAAACATTTAATTTTCAGTCTTAGCATCATATGAAACCACATATACTGGGCTGAACTACAATCATCACAAATGAAGTGTATTTGTTTATATGCATGGGGTACCCATTCACATTTAAACTGATTCAATTAAAATTTACATTTTCTCAGTGCACAAAATTTCAAAAGCTAGGCAATCCATTAATGGTAAATTTTATTTCAAAGTAACTGTACTTAAATGTGCAGAAAATCAAGAAATAAAGAAGACAAATGTAACATTTTACTGAAATATTGAAATAAGCTGAGTAATTATAGACTTACAGATATTTCTGTCATAATTTATTTCCTTAGTATAGTCAAAAACTGGTATATATCCAAGAGAGGCCGCTCAAAACCGGCAAATTACCCTTGGGACAGCCGAGAATGGGAATATATATCCCTGAGGAGCAGCCACAAACTGGTATAATATTCCTGATATGTACATCTTAATTTACAGATAGACATGTTTATACTCAGTTACCTTAAGTTTATCTATATAATTTAAAAAAAAATAAACATTAAAGTTCACTTAAAAAAGCTCCACTGAGGTCCAAAACCCTAAATAAAAAATTAAAGTAGAAAATCCGAAACAGATTAATTTGGAAACTTAATACGGAAAATATATAAAAAGAGCACCGCTAGGCAGAGCATTATATGCCCAAAAGTGTTGATTTTTTAGTAAGGTTGAAGCATGTGTAAGACATGAGAATTAAAGTATTACCTCCTTCAAATAGCAATCCATGCCTCTGAAGTTTAAATATTGTGGACCAAGTGGAACTTAAGTTATGTTCTGGAAACGTTTTACAGTTTTAAAGTAATAGTGACCTTTGACCTTGTAACCCCAAATCGATAGGGGTCTTCTACCCAATATGGACAATCATCGTATGAAGTTTGAACACCTTTGGCCAAATGGAACTTATGTTCCAGAAACTGTTTTCAGTTTTAAGGTCATTGTGACCTTGACCTATGACCATGTGACCCCAAAAGCAATAGGGGTCTTTTACTCAATATGGACAATCATCCTATGCAGTTTAAATATTGTGGACCAAATGGAACTTAAGTTATGCTCCGGAAACTGTTTTCAGTTTGAAGGTCAAACGGACGGACGGACAAACGGACGGACGCCAGGGGGTTTAACATAATATGACTGAAATTATTTCGGGCATATAAAAATAATACTATTTCTAAAGAAAAAAACTTAGAAAAAAATTGAAAATTAATATTTATTATGTGTAATTTTAAGGGGAGTTAAGCTATTAACATTTATATCATTTTGAACCACAAGAGCTCTCGACAGCACAGTGTGCTCAGCTATCCACAGTGATGGCGACTGCAGAACTTTCTAACTTCAAAAAGGGCAATAACTCTGTCAAAATTTATGTTATATTCATGGTCCTCGGACAGAGACTTCCTATTACTCTCATATGTGCGTGAGGTTCTAATCCACCCGAAGTTGTAATGGAGATACAGCTTGATCTAAAGAATGATCTAAATTTTTTGCACACAAGTTAATAGTTATATTGAAATAGTAGGAAACCTCAAGAATATTCTCATCCTATCAATCTAAAAAAATCAAGAAAATTTAATTCCAAACATGTCAAAAATCCTCAGTGAAGCCCCTTTTGATATACACTTTGACTTATACTGACTAAAAATATTAACTTGTACAAATTAATCATTTTGCATAATTATAATTTTTCTCCCTTTTTCAATCATTACCATATAAAACAATCAAAGAAGGAATTTCTAAAATATAAATTGTAAGTAGTCCTCATCTCCATGAAAAAAAAGTATACCATTTACTTGTCCTGACATCTAACAGGTATTCATATAAAAAATTTACAATTCCTCTATATCATATAATCCTATATATCATATAATTGGTAATAATATATACTGATCATCTGCCCTATAAATCATATAACTGGTATTTATATATATAATCATTCCCTTGTCCTTAGTATAATGTATAATAAAACTGGTATTTATAAATACCATTCCCTTGTCATATATAACATATAACTGGTATTATTATACATTCCCCTGTCCTATTTACCATATAACTGGTATCTATTTATACCATTCTCGTGTCATATATATTATATAACTGGTATTTATTTATACCATTCCTGTGTCATATATATCATATAACTGGTATTTATATATACCATTCCCTTGTATCATATATCATATAACTATTTAAACATGTATATATCATTCTTTTTGTTTGTGTTTTTTTTTATTTTCATGTATGATAGTATCCATTTATATATTACATTTTGTTCAATGATAATAAAAACAACTTCAACCCCTAACCCTTGTCAAATTCTGGATTATTATAATCTGTCTTTCTATTTTTACAATAACAAGAGCCACCGCCGGGCGGGGGCAACGCTCGACTTTTTACTTTTTCTAAATGCAAACATAGAAAGGTTTGAACATATATTGATGTTTCCTTTTTATAAATTTAGTTAATTTCTAAAAGTAGAAAAAATGACGCAATCTCTAAAAATAGAAATTATGACGCAATTTCAAAAAATAGAAAAAATGACGCAATTTCTAAAAGTAGCACCAATGACGCAATTTCTAAAGATAGTACCAATGACGCAATTTCTAAAAATAGAAAATATGACGCAATTTCTAAAAATAGAAAAAATGACGCAATTTCTAAAAATAGAAATTGTGACGCAATTTCTAGAAATAGAAATTATGACGCAATTTCTAAAAATAGAAAAAATGACACAATCTCTAAAATAAGAAACAATGACGCATTTTCTAAAAATAGCAACAATGACACAATTTCTAAAAATAGCACCAATGATGCAATTTCTAAAAATAAAAATTATGACGCAATTTCTAAAAATAGAAAAAATGATGCAATCTCTAAAAATAGAAACAATGACGCATTTCTATAAAAAAAAAACAATGACCCAATTTCTCTAAATAGAAACAATGACGCAATTCTATAAATAGAAACAATGACGCAATTCTATAAATAGAAACAATGACACAATTTTAGTTATTGTTGTTGTTGTTGTAAATATATATATATATAGACACACACACACCAATAAATATTTAAATATGGTCATTTAATGCACAAATCTGAGAAAATTCAGTAATTTAACCTTCAAGGTCAAGGTCATTTAAGAGCCCAAGCAAAGTTGGGTTTGATAAACAACAAGGTCTGGTCCTTAAGAATGTTCTCTTATAATATGAAGTTGATCCCTTCAATAATAGCAAAGTTACAGTCAGTGACCGCCAAAACAATGAAAATTTCAATAATTTGACCTTCAAAGACAATGTCATTAATGTGTGAATGTCAAGGTCTTTCGGTATATCTTTAACAGTAATCTTTGAAGATTATTATGTTCAAGTTTCAGGACAATCCATTCAAAAATAACAAACTTACAGCCAATAAAAGCCAAAAAAATGAAAATTTCAATAATTTGACCTTCAAAGTCAAGGTCATTTATGAGTGAAGGTCAAGGTCTGGCTGGTTATTTTTAAGGGATATCCTTAAAGATTATTATGTTCAAGTTTGAAGACAATCCATTCAAAAATAACAAAGTTACAGCCAATAACAGCATGAACTAGCAAAAATTGGACTTTTAACCTTGAAGGTCAAGGTCATTTATGGATGAAGGTCAAGGTTAGTGTGGTCTACTGAAAGGTCTTGTCCCAAGGGTTGTTGTGGCCAAGTATGAAGACAATACACAAAGAAATAAAAAAGTTATGATCCAGGTACAAGTTTTCGGACGGCAACGGCAAAGGCTACGGCAACGGCAACGCCGACCTGACTGTAGCAATACCTCTATTTTTTTTTTCAAAAAAAAAAGTCGAGATAAAAAGTAAATGTGCTTAGAAATGGGCTTATTAATTATTAATAAAGTATATTTTACTTTTTCAACCTATTAACTGACATCATCCTCCTTTCTGACTTTGTACATTCAATATTTGTTTTATAATATATAATTCATTTAATTTACTTATTCATTAATTTATTTACTTGTTTATTTACAAACCTATTTATACATTTATAATTAGAACATTACTTTTTTCAAATCATTTTTTTTCACAAACTATTCCTGATCTTTAGAAAAGAACCTTTATCTTTATTAAGATCAATATATTTATTATATTTCACTGCATTTCTTTCATTTATTTATTTATAAACACAATTTGAATATTACTGTCTTCAATTTCAATATTATAAATACTTTTGTTACATTGACAAGACATCAATATTTAATTTTTAAATTGTTTTTAAATTGTTATCATAATGCATTAAATTCATCCTCTTGCTCCATGTGCTCCATGTGTTATCATAATGCATTAAATTCATCCTCTTGCTCCATGTGCTCCATGTGTTATCATAATGCATTAAATTCATCCTCTTGCTTCATGTGCTCCATGTGTTATCATAATGCATTAAATTCATCCTCTTGCTTCATGTGCTCCATGTGTTATCATAATGCATTATATTCATCCTCTTGCTCCATGTGCTCCATGTGTTATCATAATGCATTAAATTCATCCTCTTGCTCCATGTGCTCCATGTGTTATCATAATGCATTAAATTCATCCTCTTGCTTCATGTGCTCCATGTGTTATCATAATGCATTAAATTCATCCTCTTGCTCCATGTGTTATCATAATGCATTAAATTCATCCTCTTGCTTCATGTGCTCCATGTGTTATCATAATGCATTAAATTCATCATCTTGCACCATGTGCTCCATGTGTTATCATAATGCATTAAATTCATCCTCTTGCACCATGTGTTATCATAATGCATTAAATTCATCCTCTTGCTTCATGTGCACCATGTGTTATCATAATGCATTATATTCATCCTCTTGCTCCATGTGCTCCATGTGTTATCATAATGCATTATATTCATCCTCTTGCTCCATGTGCTCCATGTGTTATCATAATGCATTAAATTCATCCTCTTGCTCCATGTGCTCCATGTGTTATCATAATGCATTATATTTTAATTTTAATTTTTTTTTAAATTGTTATCATAATGCATTAAATTCATCCTCTTGCTCCATGTGCTCCATGTGTTATCATAATGCATTATATTCATCCTCTTGCTCCATGTGCTCCATGTGTTATCATAATGCATTAAATTCATCCTCTTGCACCATGTGCTCCATGTGTTATCATAATGCATTAAATTCATCCTCTTGCACCATGTGCTCCATGTGTTATCATAATGCATTAAATTCATCCTCTTGCACCATGTGTTATCATAATGCATTAAATTCATCCTCTTGCTTCATGTGCTCCATGTGTTATCATAATGCATTAAATTCATCCTCTTGCACCATGTGCTCCATGTGTTATCATAATGCATTAAATTCATCCTCTTGCACCATGTGTTATCATAATGCATTAAATTCATCCTCTTGCTTCATGTGCACCATGTGTTATCATAATGCATTATATTTTAATTTTAAATTGTTTTTAAATTGTTATCATAATGCATTAAATTCATCCTCTTGCTCCATGTGCTCCATGTGTTATCATAATGCATTATATTCATCCTCTTGCTCCATGTGCTCCATGTGTTATCATAATGCATTAAATTCATCCTCTTGCACCATGTGCTCCATGTGTTATCATAATGCATTAAATTCATCCTCTTGCACCATGTGCTCCATGTGTTATCATAATGCATTAAATTCATCCTCTTGCACCATGTGTTATCATAATGCATTAAATTCATCCTCTTGCTTCATGTGCTCCATGTGTTATCATAATGCATTAAATTCATCATCTTGCACCATGTGCTCCATGTGTTATCATAATGCATTAAATTCATCCTCTTGCACCATGTGTTATCATAATGCATTAAATTCATCCTCTTGCTTCATGTGCACCATGTGTTATCATTATGCATTATATTCATCCTCTTGCTCCATGTGCTCCATGTGTTATCATAATGCATTATATTCATCCTCTTGCTCCATGTGCTCCATGTGTTAGTCATAATGCCATTAAATTCATCCTCTTGCTCCATGTGCTCCATGTGTTATCATAATGCATTAATTTTATTTTTTTTTAAATTGTTATCATAATGCATTAAATTCATCCTCTTTAAATGTGTTGTTTCATAATGCATTAAATTCATCCTCTGCTCCATGTTGCTCCATGTGTTATCATAATGCATTAATTCATCCTCTTGCACCATGTGCTCCATGTGTTATCATAATGCATTAAATTCATCCTCTTGCACCATGTGCTCCATGTGTTATCATAATGCATTAAATTCATCTCTTGCACCATGTGTTATCATAATGCATTAAATTCATCCTCTTGCTTCATGTGCTCCATGTGTTATCATAATGCATTAATTCATCCTCTTGCACCATGTGCTCCATGTGTTATCATAATGCATTAAATTCATCTCTTGCACCATGTGTTATCATAATGCATTTAAATTCATCCTCTTGCTTCATGTGCACCATGTGTTATCATAATGCATTATATTTTAATTTTAATTGTTTTTAAATAATGCATTAAATCATCCTTGCTTCCATGTGATCCATGTGTTATCATAATATTAATTCATCCTCTTGCTCCATGTGCTCCATGTGTTATCATAATGCATTATCATTCATCCTCTTGCTCCATGTGCTCCATGTGTTATCATAATGCATTAAATTCATCCTCTTGCACCATGTGCTCCATGTGTTATCATAATGCATTAAATTCATCTCTCATGTGCTCCATGTGTGCTGCACCATGTGTTGCATTAAAATATCATAATGCATTAAATTCATCCTCTTGCACCATGTGTTATTCATAATGCACTTTCCATGTGTTATCATAATGCATTAAATTCGATCCTCTTGCATGTGCTCCATGTGTTATCATAATGCATTAAATTCATCCTCTTGCATTATTCATCCTTCTCTGCTCCATGTGTTATCATAATGCATTAATTCATCCTCTTGCTTCATGTGTCCATGTGTTATCATAATGCATTAAATTCATCCTCTTGCACCATGTGCTCCATGTGTTATCATAATGCATTAAATTCATCCTCTTGCACATGCATGTGTTATCATAATGCATTAAATTCATCCTCTTGCTTCATGTGCACCATGTGTTATCATAATGCATTAAATTCATCCTAAATTGCTTCATTGTGCTCCATGTGTTATCATAATGCATTAAATTCATCCTCTTGCACCATGTGCTCCATGTGTTATCATAATGCATTAATTCATCCTCTTGCACCATGTGTTATCATAATGCATTAAATTCATCCTCTTGCTTCATGTGCTCCATTGTGTTATCATAATGCATTAAATTCATCCTCTTGCTTCATGTGCTCCATGTGTTATCATAATGCATTAAATTCATCCTCTTGCTCCATGTGCTCCATGTGTTATCATAATGCATTAAATTCATCCTCTTGCTTCATGTGCTCCATGTGTTATCATAATGCATTAAATTCATCCTCTTGCTTCATGTGCTCCATGTGTTATCATAATGCATTAAATTTATCCTCTTGCTCCATGTGCTCCATGTGTTATCATAATACATTAAATTCATCCTCTTGCTTCATGTGCTCCATGTGTTATCATAATGCATTAAATTCATCCTCTTGCTTCACAATAATATGTTAATTACTTGTCATATGTATCACTTTTTTGATGAAAAAAAAATAAATAAAAATTATTGTAAATTTTCACATAAAATTAATTCAGTTCAAACACTATGTTATCTGCATGTATTTTATCTCACTATGTTAAAAATTCAAACTATTATTTTTGTTGAAAAGGTAGAAAAACAAAAATTAGTGTTCAAACACTATGTAACTATATGGATACTTTATCACTTTTTTGTTGAAAAGTCAAAGCAATTATCATTATCCTGTTTAAAATGAAATAGCTGATCCTTATCTTTTACATACTGTATAGCATCATTTCCCTTCCCTCCTCCTAGTGGTGTCCATGTAAACATATCATCACCATTTCCTGTTATATAACAGCCACTTACCCTCACATCTACAGTATGAGGAATGTGAGGAAGACTATCAACAAACTTCTGCCATGTTGTCAAACTCATTATGACCGCAACAAGCTTAATGTTCTTTAAACTCTTCATCTCTAAAGGTAACTGTGTTATATTGTCAGTTAACCTACAACCCCACAACTCAAGCTTACTAAGATTGTGTAACAATGGTAATACTCTGACTAGTATCTTTGTTATGTTCGTATGATATAATTGAGATTTATTGGTACATTCTCCATACAATACAAGTTCTTTTAATTTGTTAGATTTTCTAATAATATCAAATATTTTCTCATAATTATTATCTTTCAAATCACCAAACATAAATGTTTAAAGGTTTGAGTATCACATCTATCACACTAACAGCATTATACAACTCAAGGTACTGAGTTTTTGATTTTTTTGATAAAAATTTACATCATGCTGCTTTTACACTTACATTTAACTTTAAAAAAAGGGATATTTTTTTCAAGATGACTGGTTCTCTCAAAAAAATTACAAAATGTATACATCATGACTCATTCTTATATAACCCAAAACTTTTTGCTAAAGTTTGGGATCATACTGGGTAGGTTACTAACAACTGTTTTACACACTGGGTAATACGCGTCAGAGGCATCATGAAGAGACAGAGACTTTAATGTTGAAGTATTTACTTTAATTGTCTTAGAAACACAATTGTTTATCTCATCAATCCTCTGTTCATTACTCTGTGTACTGTCACTTTGTGTTCATAAGAACCTTTGAGATTCAAATCCATATTTTATTACAATTTTTTCAAGATAATGAAACATTGGTAAATATTTTGTAAATTTAACATTTTTTGTGATGATGTCATCTACCATAATAGACAGAACAGTGTCAGGAACAATTTGATGCTGGTCAATACTTGAACAAACAATATCACAATACAGTCTATTAATGATCAAATCTCCTATATATAATACAGGATTACTTCCTACACTACATCTTGCATTAAATTCTTCTATTGAATCAAACATAAGCTTTTGAATATCAGTAATAAAACCATGATCCCTATAAATGTTACTATTTATTGTTCTCCTGTATTCCTGAACACGAGAGTCTTTTGACGCAGTATCATATATGTATTTTGAAACATGTGTTGCTAATCTTGGTTTTTTAGACCACTAGCTGACTGAAACATTTGTACTGCTTCTAACTATGTCATTTACTGTTGAACAAATTCCGAAAAACCATCAAAAATTAAACGATTTGACTCCAATTCAACATTCTATCTTTGTACTATCTGAATTGAACCACCAATTTTGCATTGAAATTTATACCAATATTTCACTGCAGCCAGAAATTCTTGCATTGATTTGTGAATGAAAGAGAGAACAATGAGCTTTTAGGTTTGGGATACAGAAAAAGAAGGACACATTTATCTTCTGTCAAAATCCCCAGTTTTCAGACCATGTTTTGTCGGGCACATCTTGTGATATTTTCAAATCATCAAAAACACAGATTTGTCAAATTGTTAAGGGACTTTATACCACCCTTTGGATAATTGAACAATGTCTCATAAGCCAAGCGTGAAACACCACAATATATAAGATGACTATTTAATCTACATATCTCTACATCTGTTTAAATACTGAGGGAGTTCAACATTCTGAGAACTTTCCATAACATTCTGATTATTTTCCTAAAGTTTGTTACTTGGAATATTCCAGGTGAAATAAAGTTCTAACATACTAGTATAAATAGCACACCTTGAGGTTTTATCAAGTTTACCATCACACCATAGAAAAACCCAAAATTGCTGCAGCATAATTGGTACCTGTTTTCAGGTCAACCACAGACTTTATCCTAAGCTTTTGTTCACACTCACTTGGATCTAATGATTCGTTCAATGCTGTTATTGTTTTCTTAATCATGTTCTTTTTCATGTGTTTCATCAAAACCCTTTTAATTTCAATAATTGATGGATTTCTCTATTACTTTACTCTCAAACTGTGAATTTTCCAGGGACCGTGATGTAGTAACAATTGTTGTATTTCTTTGTAAAAATCACGTTCAGGAAAGGCCTGCCTGGAACTCATTCCTATAGTCTCACTGTCAAAAGACCATTCATCGTAAACCATCAAGCAAAAATAATTATCTTTTCAAAATCATTTTTCCAGAAGTTTAATTAAATTTTTTTTATCTTATCATATCGCATTTCAAGCCATTTTTTGACACCTTCGGATCTTTACATTATGTCTAAGAGAAATATAAAACATAAAAACAAATGTCTTCATTTCCTTGACTCCTTTTCAAACTCATCATCTTTCATTGTGTCTATCAAGCTGTGTGCCATACACCAACAGTTGATCAAATATTTACAGAAACTAGCTCTTACCAGACCCTGCATCTCCAACAACATAAATAAATTTCTGTTGGTTCCCATTCTTTTGTGAGTGGTTCCCCATTTTTGTGAAAATCTCTGACATGGACTCTAATTCTTTTTCCTCAGGACTTTCCCCTCTATTCTTTTCTATCTTGCTTGTTAAATAGTGGTCTTATTAAACATCACTGAAGTTTATAAATTTTTCCTCATCTGGTTGTAAAGTATTGCTGTATACTTTTAAGTATGTCACTGCGATAATGTTCTATCAATTGAGTACGACAATCTGAAATTTATTGAGCAGTCAATAAAATCAGCAAAACTCACAAATAATCTAAATATAACAAGATTCCCTTACAAACTGGAGAGTTCTCTGACATTAAAATGATGATTTGTAGTAAGTGTTGTTTTGTAAAAGTAAAAATCAAATGTAAAAATATATGTAAAAATTATCACAATTAGGGCAAAATTTTTTAGCCTTATAATAGTATATGAAGCATACCTATTTAGCCTTTACATACCTGATATCTAGCCTTTTCTGATTAAAATTTTATAAGCCCCTTCATTCTATATATAACATACCTAATTTAACCTTTCATATTCTATAGAACATACCAGATTTTGCTTTTTCATATTCTATATGACAAACCTGATATCTAGCCTTTTCATAATCTATATAACATACCTGATTTTGCCTTAACATGCCTGATTTCGCATTTTCATAGACTATATAAAATGCCTGATCTAGCCTTGTTCATATTCTATATAACACGCCTGATTTTACCTTTTTCATATTCTATATAACATACCTGATCTAGCCTTTTCATATTCTATATAACATAACTGATTAAGCAATTTTATATTCTATATAACTTAACCTGATTTAGCCTTTTCATATTTTATATAACATACCTTATTGAGCCCTTACATTCTATAATATAACTTACCTAATTTAAACCTTTCAAAATTTATATTACATACCTGATATCTAGCCTTTTCATATTTTATATAACATAACCTTATTGAGCCCTTACATTCTATAATATAACTTACCTAATTTAACCTTTCAAAATTTATATTACATACCTGATATCTAGCCTTTTCATATTTTATATAACATACCTTATTGAGCCCTTACATTCTATAATATAACTTACCTAATTCAAACCTTTTTAAAATTTATATTACATACCTGATATCTTAGCCTTTTCATATTTTATATAACATACCTTATTGAGCCCTTACATTCTATAATATAACTTACCTAATTTAACCTTTCAAAATTTATATTACAAACCTGATATCTAGCCTTTTCATATTTTATATAACATACCTTATTGAGCCCTTACATTCTATAATATAACTTACCTAATTCAAACCTTTTAAAATTTATATTACATACCTGATATCGCCTTTTTCATATTCTATATAACATACCTTATTGAGCCTTTTTTTAAATTCTTTTATAATATACCTATTTAGCCTTTTATTATACTATATTATAACACACCTAATTTAACCTTTCATATTTTATATAACAGACCTGATTTAGCCCTTTAATATATATTATATTACATGCCATGATTTAGCCTTTTCTTATTTTATTCAAAATATCTGATTATGCCTTCCTTATCTAAATTCAACCATACCTAATTTAGCCTTTACATTATTCTATTTAAAATTTTCCCCATATAATCTTCAATTTATATAACATACCCGATTTTGGGCTTTTTATATCCCAAGAAAATACCTGATTTAGCCTTTACATATTTTATAGAAAATATCTGATTTAGCCTTTTCATATTTCAAAAACATACCTGATTTTGCCTTTACATGTTCTATATAACATACTGGATAGAACCTTTTCATATTCGATATAACATACCTGATTTGGACTTTTCATATTCTAAGAACATACCTGATTTAGCCTTTTCATATTTAAATCACATACCTGAATTAGTAGTTACATATTCTATATAACATACTTGATATAACTTTTTCATATTCTATATAACATAGCTGATTTAGCCTTTTCCATATTTTCTTAATACATTTGTTGCATACCTGAATTTAGCCTTTTGAAATTCTAACTGTTTTTGTATAGGAGAATCTTCTTCCTTGAGTCTTTTTATCTCCGATTACCAAACATGTATAATAATACAAAATAATTATGTTTAACTCAGTAATTTTTCAAAAAATGTTTATTGTATACAGTAATATTGGCATTTTCAGTCAGTCTTTGTCCCCAAGTCATTCTATGTTGCAATATATCTCATAAAAATTCAAATCAAATTTTCCTTATTTGAAAATCAATTTTATTGCAAATGCAGGAATCCTCTATGGAGCATTTTTATTTTTGACATTTAAGGTGCATTAGTCCCTTTTTAAATTTCTACTAGATATTTGGAAATTGAAGGGACAATTGTTCATTGAATATGAAAAATTCCCATACTAGGAAAAGTAATATATTAATACAAAAGAAAGAGATATAAAAAAAAATGTTAAACTATTATCACAAAGTTCATACTTTGGGTCTGAAAAAAGTGCATGTGTAAAAAGGGGCCATGATTGCCCTTTAAGTCACTCAACCCGTATATGCCCCCCCCCCCCCCCGGTCGGAGTCAATGTAAACCCCAAGGGCTTTTTTTTTAACAACCCGGTAGACATCCATTAGAAAATGTTTCATGCTAAATAAACTAACTCTAGCTCTTTGTTTTTAAAGAAGATTTTTTAAATTTTTTAAATTTATACATATAGGGGAAAAGCAAATTTATAGTATTTTCAACAATCCTAAATCCCCCACCGGTTGAACCCCGCAAAATTCTGATGGGCCATTTTAATTTTCCATTCAATTTTACCAGTGAATGAATGACATGAATGAACTTAAAATCTTTTTGAGTTCTAAGTTTGTCTATATCACAGTAATTGTTGTTAAGTTTCCATGCCTAGTAAGGAAATTATGTTTATACAACCTTGTCATATTATTACGATGCGGGTTTTTTAAGTAAATCCTATAAGGAATGAAGAAGTTGGAGTGAAAATACCAGTTTCTCGAAAAAAATCTAAGTTCAAGGGGGACATAATTCTGGAAATAGTCTTGCTAGAGTATTTAACCTTCTCAAAAATGTCGAGTTATAATAAGAAACATATACATGTATATGAAGTTTGAAGTAGATACATTAGGAAATAAAGAAGTTATTTAAAAAAGACAACATTTTTTTCCCCTAAAAAATCTAAGTTCAAGGGAGGTAATACTGATAATTTTTGTGCTAGAGTTATAAACCTTGTCACATATGATGTGGTTGATGACCAGAAACTTAAATTTAAAGTTTGAAGTAAACACCTTAAGAAATAAAGAACATAAAAAATTATAGTGAAAAAGCTGAAAAATTTAAATCAGAAATCTTGAAATTCAGGCTATTTGTTGCCATAGCAACCAGAATTTTCAACATAGGAAGAAAAAAAAAAGATGTGCATAATCTCCAGACTGCCATCTACCCATATTTCAAGTTTCATAAAAATATTTTCAGTACTTTTTGAGTTATCACTGGATCCAGGGTTTATGTGTTAAATTTGCCATATTTTTCAGACTATTTGTTGCCCAGTAGCAAACCAAGAAATTTTCAAACATAGGAATTGGGGAAAAAAAAAAGACGTGCATTATTTCTCCATACTGCCAATCTATCCCATATTATCAAAGTTTCATAAAAATATTTTCAAGTACTTTTTTACGTTATCGCGGGAAATCCAAATTTTTGTGGAAGGAAACGGACTGACGGACTTGACAGACAGACAGACAGACAGGACAGACAGAACGGACGGGACAGACAGACAGACAGACAGACGGACGGAGGGTAAAAAACTAAAGGGTCCCCCTCCGGTTAAAAACCCGGTTTAGGGGACTAACAAGAGCTGTCACCCAAGTGAACAAATGCTGCCGATAAGCATCATTTTGACTTAAACAAATCGTCTCTATGTTGTAGACATTTTATTTGTCAATTTATTCTTTAAAAATCCTTCAATGCATGGAAAAACTTACAGCCTGGACCACTTATTATATGTACCTATTAATTCTAATTGTGATTAAATTAAATGTGAAACTTTCAAAATGAAAGTGTGGACCTTGACCTTTGAGTAAGGGACGTGTTTCTTTGGACGCGAAAACAACATTATTGATTGTAGGCAGACATTTTTGCTCCAACTTTTTTTCAAAATCCCTCAAGGGGGTATGACAAAAGTTGCAGTCTGATCAAGAATTGAAGAATTGCGCATCTTACACGAAGGACCCACAGACGGGGGACGGACGGTCAGACAGGGACGGTGCGATTTTAATATGGACCCTTTTGGGGGCATAAAAAAACAATGAAACCCCCCCAGGCGGGTCCCAATTTTTTTAACCAGGGGTTTTTAAATTTGAAAAAAAATTGGTAGGGACACTCACTCGATGGTGTTTCATGATTAAGTATCCTAAAACTGCAAGCTCTTTGGGTTTTTTTTTAAAAGAAGAGATATTTTAAGTTATTTACTTTACAAAATTTAAAAGGAAAATCAATGAACCCCCCCCCCCCATGGTGGGGCCCAATTTTAAAACCATGGGCTTTTATTTTGAAAAACAAACTTGGTTAGACACCCATTGCATAGATCTTGCATGGAAATTAAATTTCTTGAACAAATTTTAAAGAGCACCACTTAAGGAACATTCATGTGAAGTTTGGGTAAAAATTGGCCCATAAAAAAATACACATCTTTATGTGGAAAGCCCTTAACCCTTTCGCTGCCAGAGGGTTATTGTTTTATTGATCAACCTATTTGCCCAGAGGGTTTCTAAAGAAAATTTACTATATTATTAATTAAATATTAATTATTATAATTATTTATTAGTATTATAAATAATTGTTAATGTTTCCAAAAATCTGTTGAGTATTATAATAATTTAATTATTATCGATGGTATAATTTTCTTTATATTTATTATTATTATTATTATTAATTTATTATTAATATTATTATTATTTATAGAAAACGGGCTAAAAAAGGCCGTCTATATGGCAAATACCCAGAAAATAAACAGGGACAGCATAAAGCCTGTCCCCTATGGGCAGTGAAAGGGGTATCGGGGGGAAGGGCATTTTCAGGTTCCAAAAAATTTAAGTGGAAGTTAGTTCCTGATTTTATAAAATTAAAAAATGGTTTAGATTTCAACTCGGTTTGCCATGGGAAAGTTAATGGTTGCTGGTTTTGCTAGTTTGAAATTTTACAGTTTTGCCTATGAAAAAAGTCAATGGCTTGCTTATTGGAAGTCGCTGATTGCTTATGGAAAACTTAGCTTTTATCTCTTGTAGATTCAGGGGGAAAGAATTTTTTTAAATTGTTTTACTAATAAAACCCATATAAGGTCAATCGATGTAACCCCCAGGGGTGGTTGCAGGGGCTATAAACTTAAAAACAATTTGTTGTAGAGTTCCCATGTGACAAAGTTAAATATACCAAATATCTAAAGGCTTCTGTAGTATAAACAGAAAAATTTTATTTTTTCTATTTTATAGAAAGGGAAAAATCATTTTCCCCCCTGAACGGCAAGGGGCCAATTTTGGACCCCCAGGCTTTTATTTTCAACAAACTTTGTTAAAACAACTCCTAGGAAAGATGTTTCATATTAAATATCTAAGCTTAAAGCTCTGGGTTTTTTTAAAAGGAAAATTGTTGTGTGTGTCTTTTAAACTAATACATATTAAGGGAAAAATCAATTTTGGGGCCCCCATAGACATTGGAATTTTTTAACCCTCATGTTTTCATTTGAGCAAACTTGGTGTGATCCCCACTGGAATAAATTCATTTGCATAATTTATCTAAGTTCTATGGCATTCCCGATTTTTAAAGTTTTTTCTTTAAAAGGATTTTCAATGGTTTCAAAAGGCAACCCAGAATTAGCAATTAATGGAATTTTTTTGAATTTCATTTTTTAAAAGGCGCTTCAGCTTAGAAATATTACTTGCTTATATTTTAAAATATCAAGCCAATTGGGGTAAAGAGGATTTAAGGGAAGTAACGCCCATTTTTTGAAGGGATGCATTGCCGGACGCAGAGTGATCACAAAAAAGATTCAACCTTGGGAGTATTTGTGTTTCAGGTGAGATAAAAAGGTGGATGGCGACAATATGATCATAAAGTAACCAAAGCTTTCTAAACCACATTGTTGTGCCTTGACAAGCAAATAATACTGGTTTTAACAAACATTATTATCTTAAAAACCATGGCTGAATGGCAATACATTAAATATGGTATTTCTTAAGTGCGAAACAAAACAATCGCCTAAAACATTTTTACCTGGTTTTTGCTCTTCCTTATTGTCTGTCAAGAATAGTAAATTTCTTTTTTAATCTGATGGTTCTTTCTCAGCCTCTAGTTGTCCTTTCTTTTCTTCAAGAAAATCTTTCTTCCAGGAGTTGCAAGTTTGTTTTCAAGTTTTTTCCAGGTCTCAACTTTTTCCCTCTGAAGAGTTTTTTTTTCAAGGTCCTCATATTCTTCTTTTTAGTACAGCAATTTTCCGTTGTTTCAAAAAAACTTTTTGACATTTTCGTCCTTTTGATTTGCCCCAGAAATATCTTCAAAAAACCTTCGTTAGGTAACAATGAAACTCCTTCTTCTTACAAGCTGGATGAAAATAACAATTTTTTGTTAAACATTTTTTCTTTAAAGACTACATTAAGCTTATGTGATTTTTTAAACTTTCACTCTTACATTGTAAAACATTATTTTTAAAACAATATCGTTTTTTTTTCAAAAAATACCCTCAATTGTTCTTTTATGAATTTTTTCACCACTTTTTTTGTTGCCATTCTTAAAAATCTTATTAAAGAGGGTAGTAGTTATAAGGTATCTGGCTATCAAGTCTCCTTTTTTCATTCTTCTTTTTTAATTTGTTCTACATTTTATTTCAAGCAACCAGTGTGACTATTTCAAAAAGTTTCATAAATATTAGAAGTTTTTCAGGAATTCTTTTAATACCTTCTCATTTCTTCATTTCACACTTAAATCAAGGGAAATTTACATGGCTTTGACCATTGTTTTAGATTCTAAATAGGGGTTAAGATTATATAATTATGGTACAGCTAAATGGGAGATACAAACATTTTGCCGATGGGTTTTTTATTATCTCAAGTATAAATAATCATTCACACAACCCTTTTTCAATGTTCTGGATGTTGGGAAGTATAATTTTGGGTGTTCTATAAATCCAAATTTTACCACCAATATCAGAATTTCAGAAGTCCTAAAAATTCCCCAGAGGTTTATGAATTATATAGAATTTTGGGTACCCAAAATATGGTTCGGATTTCAAAGTTTTTGGAAATTTTCAGAAGTTCCTTTACAAAACTAAAATTTTCTCTTTTGGCTTTTTAATTAAAAACATTTTTATAGGTACAAATTTATTTTCATGGACTTTAAATCAATTTTAAACTTAAGGGGAATTTTATTATAACCACTTCAAACTCTGTTACCTTTTAACTTGTTTTTTTTCTTCTAATTAAAAAGTGGCATTTTTATTTTTAAATTTCTTTTTTAATTTAAACTCCAAAAAAGTTTTCAAACTGTTTAAAATTTTAATTTTTTTTAAAAATTTACATTTTAAAAGTTTTTTTCACTGCTATCTGGGCATTAGTTGGGGGTTTAATTTAAGCTTTTTCCCCATCTTTTTAAAACTGTTTATATATCGTCAATATTTTAAATTTGGGCCCAAATTTTTCTTCTTTTTTTCCATGCTGTTTTGAGTGGAAAATATTATTTCTATACTACGAAACCTATTAAATGGGAAAAACCCAAAGGGTTTTAAGTATTTTTCCCTTTTTTGCAAAAATTACATGTTTATACTTTTAAAGGGCAAAAAAATTTTTGTTTTTTTGGGAAAATTTTTTAAGGGTTTACTTACCTCATAAAAACGAAATTTCTTTAAATTATACCGGGCCCTTTTTCTTACATTTTTAATTTTTCTTTTGAAAAATTTTGGGGGACATTTTGTGGTCTAAGAACTTAATTTTTTTTGTTCAAATAAGGAAAAAATAATTGGTGAAATTTATTATTTGGCGGGAAAAAAATGCCAGCATATAAAAAAATGTGCAAACTCTTTAAATAAAGCTAATTAATATTCTGAAACTGATAAGAATTTAAAAGATATTCTGAAACATTTTGGGGAAGTCCACACCAAAATACAAAATGTTTGTTACCTTTTTTTCAAATCACGACTTCGGGATAGGGATTTTTTTGGATTTGGAAAACAAGAGGGCCATGATTGGCCCTGAAGTCGCTCACCTGTATATAGGGCCCACAGAAGAACCGGGCCTGGAGTTTTTAACCAGTTTTAAACCCCAGGGCTTTTTATTTGAACTAAACTTGGTAGAAAAAAAACCCCATTTATTAAGATCTGTTTCAGCTGCCCACTCTAGGATGCTAAACATTCTAGAGTCTAAAATTGGGTGTAAAAGTTTTTTCTTTACCCTACGGATTATTAGTTAAAAAACAAAAGAACACCTAGGGCCCCCGGGCCAGGTTTTGACCCAAAAACCTTTTTTTTTGAACAATCTTTTTTTAGACCCCCTTAACCTAGAAAATTTTTTTTTCATGCTTAAGTACTAAAACCCCATAGCTATTCATGTTTTTTCAAAAAGGGAAATTTTAAAATTTTTGCAATTTTTTAAAAATAAAGGAAAAATCAATGTTACCCCGGGGGGATTAATTTTGACCCCAAGGCTTTTTATTTGAAAAAAAAAAACTTTTTGGGATTAAAAACAAAACCCCCAAATAAAAAAAGGGGGGATTTTTTTCCTTTTGGTGCTTTTTAAAAATCTAAACAACAAACTATTGATTTTTTCAAAGAAGATTTTTTAATTTTTTTTATACAAAATATAAGGAAAATGAAAAGAAACCCAAAGGGTGGGGGGGCCCAATTTTTTACCCCCCGGGCCCTTTATTTTTCAAACAAACTTGTTAAGCACTCACTAGAAGATGGGTTTTAGATGTTTTAAACTTAGTATCTAAACTTCTAGCTGATTTTTTTTTTTTTTCAAAGAAAGATTTTTTAACGGTTTTTGCTATACAACATATCAACAGTACAACGATAACGAGGGGAATATGGCAAAAATCCTCGGAGGATCGAGGAATCCACTCGCAACTCTGCAAAAGTATTTGTTTCCATAAAAAAGGAGTGACTCTGCGTGAGAAAAACGTCCTTTAGGTGTCATGTTAAAAAGAGTGATTACTCCCAGACGAAAAAAATAAGAGGCGCGTGACTCCGAGAAGAATTTACCGCGTAAAACTCCATGTCGGTTTTTTTTTTTTGTGTCTAGCTGGTTGTAAATAAAATTTGCAAGTTGCAATCTCATTTTACATTTTTCATTTTATATTACGATTTCGGAAAATAAAGATGATTTTTACCGTTGTTTTTTTTTCAATTTACCATCAGGGCTCGCGCTGGCAGGAGCCATTTAGCAAAAATTGGCCTTCCAATATAATTAAATTTGGCTTCAAGGAAAATCACGATTGGCTCAAAACTTAACGGAAAAGTATGACTTTTTGGAATCTCCAGTGTCCAAAATTTAGCATTTTCTATTTTAAGAATGGAAAAAGTTTCACAATCCTGGTTTTCCATCTAGAAACTTCCGTTTTATCACTTCTTAATCTCAAAACACTGCGGACACAGTCTACTTTTTTTTGTGGGTCATTGACTGGTTTTAGATCGTAAACTTTCCCCCTGAATTGAAAAAAAATTTGATATGAACAGTTCTAATATACTGACCTCGCGGTATGTTTTAACAGTTTATTGAACTGAAATAAATTATGACACTTTATCGGTGTGGGAAATTCATCGGTTATTCTTTTCTTTTGATATTTATTTAATTTAAGTTGTTTAAATTTTTTTTTTCAAATTTTGAGATTTGGAAACATTTAAAAAATATATAAAAAAAAATGAATTTCATATCTAGCCAAAAAAAAATTTCTCGGAAATTTTACTCTTTTTGGGTTTGGAGATTCAGGGGGTCCCCCGGAAACCTTTAAATTTTTCACTCGGTTTTTTCGAATCCCACACTCTTTGGTTTCAAGGAAAAATTTTTAATTTCCCCAGGAGTCACGGGGTTTTTTAGGAAATTTCTTGAATACTTTGGGAGAAATTTGCAATTCCTCATTAAATTTTGTACTGTTTTCAAGGTCAATGTGAAACCCTTTAAAAATTTGGAAACCCCCAAAACAAAAAGGGGGTCATTTGGTGGGAAAATTTACAATCACCCTTACCCCAATTTGAATTTTCCTTTGGCCCCAAAGCTGTTTTTTTAGGTTTTTTTTATCGATCGGAAAACCCTTTTTTCCTAAAAAGGTTCCCAAAGTTTAACCCGGGAACCTTTTACCCCCTTTTACCCCTAAAACAATAGGGGGGGACTGCTGGGCATGACCCAAACAAACCCTACCCCAAATTTTTAATTCCTAGGGGCCCAAGTTTTTTAAATTAAAATCGGAAAAAACCCTTTTTTTACCTTTTAAGGTTCCCAATTGTGGACCTTAAACCTTTTTTCCCCTTGATTTCCCAAAAAACAATTGGGGGCATTTTGCTGGTTTATGACCCAAAACACCAAAAAACCCAAATGTAAAGGGTTTTTGGCCCTTTAAAGGGGTTTTTTAGTTTTCGCTCCCGGGAAAAACCCCTTTTGGGCTACGGACTGAAGCACCCCAAAAAAAGCAAAGGGAATTTTTACCCCCTTTTAAGTGGGGCATTTAATAACTACACTTTAAGGTTACAACAATTATCTCTTTTACTTTTAAAACGCAATTAAATAACATTCATTTTTTTAAAATCTTACAGTAGAAGTTCTAATATTCTTACAAAATTTAAAATAAAATATAGTATACAAAAATGGAGTTACCTTTGAAAAAAAAGAATTGTTTGGATTCCTGTAACATTGCATTCCCAATATGGGCCTATGAAAGTACTTGTTATTTATGATAACATGAAAGAAAACCCAGTGCAAACCTTTCGGACTGCTGAAATGTCTTTGTCTTTGTACCCAGGAGCAAATTTTTAAAAAAACATTTTTTAATTGACCAAACTTTCCAGGGGTCTTCCGGACCACTGTTGGAACATCACTTTTATTTCCAAAAAAGTACTGGTGGGCATTGATGCATGATACTGTATAATGCTGGTTCATAGATGGCCACCACCACATTATATTGTTTGGAACCCAGGGTCCCTTATTATTTTTGGAAAACAACAGTTACATTTATCTCTTGCTTTGAGGGGACATATCCCTTTTGAGACTCGGACATGATCTGGCTGGAGAGTTGTTATCTGACAGGCGCCACATGGTATGTTTTGGTTGAGGAGTCTTTTAGTTTGTTGTATTTGGTTTATAATATCTTTGTGCTGCTGTCTTCCTATGCCATCACAAATGGCGCAAGTCCCTCTTTAAGATAAACCCCAAGCCTAGGCCAGCCTTAACCCACTGCCGGTATTTGTTGTTCTTTATATGTATCTCATGTGCCATCTTGATTTCTAGAAAGAAAAAAAATATTTTTAGCTACAATTTGTAAGAATCCAAAGCAAAAACCATTATTTAACAATTTGATTGATCACAAACGACTTGTATGCCCTGAAAGCTGGGGTCCAGTTAAGGACCATGAACTTTTTGAACTTATAATGAAAGCATTGTTACAATCTCTAGAGGGCCATATTGGGCCCTGAGATTTGTTGTTAGACAAATGTTCATATACAGAAGTACGCTATTATTTGTGGCCACATTGAGCGGCCAAAATCAATTCAACAATTTCTAGTCACAATGGTGGAATCATTGTGGATAGAGCTCACATTGGTAGTCGCGTGGTTTGAAGTCACATGGTGGAGTCACGTGGTTGAAGGGACACGTGGTGGAGTCACGTTGATGGAGTCACGATGTGGAGTCATGTGCTGGTGGTGTCATGTGCTGGTGTCTTGTCCTTAAGTATGTTTTGTTATAAATATGAAGTTGATCCCTTTCAATAATAGCCAAAGTTAAAGCCAGTTACAGCAAAAACAATGAAAAAGGTAAAGGTCATTAATGAGTGAAGGTCAAGGTCTGTCTGGTTATTTTTTAAGTGTTATCCTTGAAGATTATTATGTTCAAGTTTGAAGACAATCCATTCAAAAAAATAACAAAGTTACAGCCGAATAATAGGCAAAAAAAATGAAAATTTCAAGAATTTGACCTTCATAGTCAAGGTCATTTATATGAGTGAATGTCAAGGTTGTGTCTAGTTATTTATAAGGGTTATCCTTGAAGATTATTATGTTCAAGTTTGAAGACAATTCCATTCAAAGTTACAGCCAATAATAGCCAAAAAAAAAATTAAAATTTCAATAATTTGACCTTCAAAGTCAAGGTCCATTTATGAGTGAAGGCCAAGGTCTGTCGGGTTATTTTTAAGGGATATCCTTGAAGATTATTATGTTCAAGTTTGAAGACAATCCATTTAAAACATAACAAAAGTTACAGCCAATAACAACAATGAACAAGCAAAATTTGGACTTTTAACCTTGAAGGTCAAGGTCATTTATGGATGAAGGTCAAGGTTAGTGTGGTCTACTGAAAGGTCTTGTCCCAAAGGTTGTTGTGGCCAAGTATGAAGACAATACACCAAGAAATAAAAAAGGTATGATCCAGGTACAAGTTTGGCGGACAACAGCGGCAACGCCGCCGCGACTTAGTAGCAATACCTCTCCTTTTTTTTCAAAAAAAAAAAGTCGAGCTAAAAAATTGCAGAAAGTATTCATCAAAAATGTCAACAAGTAAGAGATCAAATGCAAGATATCAAATACAATTAGTTTGCTTACATCTATAACTGTTTTTTACTGAAGATAAGTTTGCATATTTGATCAATAATTGCTTAGAGATGTTCCGATAAAAATATTAGGGCAACCAGTTTTTATTTCGGACAACCAAATTTTCATGAATTGGTGGCCCAAATGACAACAATTATTCAACCCTCATTTCCCAAACTGCCCTTTGATTTTAAATTTGACCCTTAATTATTACAAATGACCCCCATATTTTAATACAAAGGGCCACAATGACCCTAAAATATTTTAGCCTGGTTGCTTAGATTTTGGTCAGAAAATGATCTGATAATGGTCAGATACTGGTTAAATTTTTAAAGAACCTGGTTAGATTCAGGTCTGAAATAAAGAAAGAAATGTAATTGGTTTATAATTTTGAAGTGGCTAGCCGAACGGGCCAAAAGTTTTAGTCATATGTGTGTCACTTTCAACTAGCTAGGACACACTGTATTGGCTAGCCGTACGGCTCTTTTCAAAATTATAATGAAAGTCAAATATGCATATGTTCTTTGTGTCTTTAAGGTAGACCATGGGTAATGCATTACCTCCACTTTGAAGAGTATTTAAATAGGCTAGAATCGCTTGTAAACTACATTGAAAATGAGGGGCGTGGGTTCAAACCCTAGAAGGGGCAACTATTTTTTTTCCTTTCTTTTTTTTCTTTTTTAACATTTTTAATTTATCTCTCTGATCCCTTATAGAAGAAAAAAAAGTTTGTTTGATTTTAATTATATAATTATTTTAGTTATTTTTTGGTTAAATAATGCCAAAATTTATAACAAAAAATGATAACCAGGATATTTTCAAAGTTCGATAAAAATAAAAACTACACGGAAAAGTTATTTTATATTTCGCATGATCAACTTAATATACCTTTGAAAACATTTAGGCAAAGTTTGAAAAACAGACCCTCATTTCGATAAATTTTAGGGATATTTTGAATTAAGGCATTTTAGATAGGGAAATGGTAAATTAGTGTTAAAAGTGGGAGGGGTAGGGTTACATTTTTATAACATAAGATTTTCCTGCTTTAAATCTAAACCTTCTAGCTTCATTGGGTTTTTTAAAAGAAGTATTTTTAGTTTTTACTATACAGCAATAGTAAAAAATGACACCTCTGGTGGCCGTTTTAACCCAGGGCTTTTATTGAACAAACTTTTAGAACTCATAGAACATGTTTCAGCTAATATTCTAAACTACTAGCCTTAAATTTTGGCAAGTTTTCATTCAAAAATTAGGAAATCAATAAACCCCGGCGGGGTCAAATTTTGACCAGCTTTAAATTTGAACAAACTTGGTAGACACTATTAGAAGATTCATGCTAAATCTAGCTCTAGCTTATGGGTTTAAAAAAGTTTTTAAGTTCTTTATATATGCCATATAGGGACTATAATAACCCCGGGAATTTGACCCCAAAGGTATTCGACAAATTTGTCACTTGGAAGTTTTCTTTAATAAAGATGTTCCGCCATTTTGTAAAAAAAGAATGAACAGAAGGTAGGAAATGCAAGCGTTGTTAAATCTTGATAAAAGTGTCAAAGTTTCATGACGGTTACACTAAGTACATGCAAAGTTATATTTATGATTAAATAATTCATTTGTTTGAAAGATGAGTTATTCAATCATTTTTGTTAATTAAGCACATTGAATAAATAATGATAACGGCCAAAGAAGCTTGTTTCATAACAGCATTCAGTGATTTTTTTCCCTTTATTTTACAGCCGAATAAAGGCTGTTTCCCCTAGCTCAAAATAGGTATATTTTCCCCAAAAAAAGCCAATTTTTCCCCTGAAATGCCCTGTGCACTTTTTCACCAGAAACATGACTCAACAGCATCTAACTTATTATATCAGCTGGAAGACAGAAAGCTGTCCCTATAGCCTCTGATTTGTACCATGCATGTAAAATTGAATTGAAAATTTTATTGAATGTGTGGGTAAATTCCATTCGCACTTGTTGGAATTTGATTTTCCCCATTTCTGATTTATCGCGCTATAATTTCCCCTTCAGAAAACCACAGGTTGTTTTGAAAATTGGAAAAAAAATCACTGGCATTATCGGAGTGGAATAAATAAATAAAACAATGGCCCTGAGGTCGCTCACCTGTATATAGGCCCCCAGAGCAGGGCCAGTTTAAACCCCAGGGCTTTTACTTGAACAAACTTGGAAGACACCCATATGATGTTAAGTTTTTACTACACACATGTAATGAAAATAATGACCCTCCCCCCCCCCCTAGCAGGGCCAATTTTAACTCAAGGGCTTTTATTTGAACAGACTTGGTCAACACCAACAAAAAGATGTTTCCTTCTTAAAATCTAACCTCTAGCTCATTGGGTTTTTTAAAAGAAGATTTTTTAAGTTTTTACTATACACATATAGTTAAAAACAATGACACCTCTGGGGTGGGGCCAGTTTTAACCCCAGGGCTTTTATTTGAACAAACTTTGTAGACACTCAGTAGAAGATGTTTTATGCTTAATATCTAAACTCTAGCTATTAATTTTGGGTTTTTGCTATATACATATTAGGAAAATCAATGACCCCCGGGGCGGGGTCAATTTTGACCCCAGGGCTTTAATTTGAACAAACTTGGTAGACACTCATTAGAACATGTTTCATGCTTAATATCTTAGCTCTAGCTCTATGGGTTCTTTAAAAGAAGATTTTTTAAGTTTTTACTATATGCATATAGGGAATATCAATAACCCCCTGGGCGGGGCCAATTGTGACCCCAAGGCTTTTATTTGAACAAACTTGGTAGACACTTATTAGAAGAAGTTTCATGCTAAATATCTTAGCTTTAGCTCTATGGGTTCTTTAAAAGAAGATTTTTTAAGTTTGTTCTTTATGCATATAGGGAAAATCAATGACCCCCTTGGGCGGGTCCAATTTTGACCCCAGGGCTTTTATTTGAAAAAACTTGGTAGACACTCACTAGAAGATGTTTCATGCCAAATATCTAAGCTCTAGCTCTTTGGGTTTTTTAAAAGCAGATATTTTTTTTTTCTTTCGGTTGCCATGGGTTCTGCATGGAATTAAATTCTTTGAACAATTTTTTAAAGGTGACCACCAAAAGAACATTCCTGTGAAGTTTGGATGAAATTGGCTTAGTGGTTTATGAGGAGAAGTCATTTAAAGTAAAAGTTTATGGACGGACGACGGACGAACGACGGTTCCTACGAATGGGTGCTTCTTTTGTTTAAAGGTACCCAACAAGAGTACATAAGTACCCAACAATACTGACGGAATGAATGAACTAGTGTCCTCTAGTGTCCTCTCGTGTGTTGGAGGTACCCAACAAGTATCCTCTTGTTTGCCCGGACGGACGGACGCCGGACGAAAAGCGATCACAAAAGCTCACCCTGTCACTTTGTGACAGGTGAGCTAAAAATAAACAAAGGGCAATAACTCCAGAATTAGGCAAGGCAGAGTAATGATTCTTGTGCACTGGCACTGGTTGAATTTTTGGGAAAATTACCCGACTGAACGGCAGTTTATTCGAAATGAATGAGTATTGCGCATGAATGAATATTGTTTTGTATTGCGCATACAAATATAGTTTTTAATATAATACTGTATTATATTAAAAACTATATTTGTATGCCCAATACAAAACAATATTGTATTACAATTAAATTATTTTTGCAATAACTGTTCAATCAAAACATCATACGTAACTATAACAAACAGTTTTTTCAGAATTGTCAAATTCTCAATTCATACGAACTGACGCAGATTTAACAGATAACTGACAAACTTTCTAATAAATTTGTAAAAATCCTCGTCAAATGTACGTTAGTTCATTTAGATAGCCAAACAGTATTAATCCATTGCAAAATGACAGTATCAAAACATCACGTGTGTAATAATCTTTGCTAAACTTTTGAGTCATTGGGCCATCCTTAAAAAAATGTTCGTTTGCAGTAACGCGACCGACTCACAAAATTTACCCCTACTCAAATTTGTTTTCATGGTCTGGATGAAAAATTACTTTTTTGAATCAGAAAATTATGCATTGTGTTTTGTTTTCTTTCTTTTAAAGGTTAATATAAGAAATAAAATGTAGTTCTTATTAAATCAGAATTCAGTTATCAATTAATAAATTGTTACCAGATTGTCAAAGCATATATTGTCAAGCATTTTGAATTCCATGTTTATTTGGGAGTGTCAGTTCAAAAAAAAAAAAAAATCGACCTACCTACCCACCTTGAAAATTCTGGGTCGGGTTACTGCAAACAAACATTTTTTTAAGGATGGCCTTGCCTAGATACCCTAGCTCCTGATCTTCAATATTGATTATTATAAATGGCTAAATAAAACTTTTGCACCAAAAACAACGTGCAACAGTTTTTATATTTACAACCACAAAACCATTCGGCGAGTTAACAACGGATTTCCCGCAGTAAATACTTAATGCTAGTGAGATTTATCGAAAAGTTTTAGCGGTGTAAAACAAAAAACGTTGATATGTGTAGGAATTCATAAGCGTTATGTATTTAAAACATACATTTTTGTGATCAATTTTCTCTAAAATTAATTCTATTTGGAATAAGCTTTGCAGGTATGTATTTTTTTCAAGAATTATTGAGTTTAAATAACTTTTTGAAGCCGTCAAAGTAAGCGACAAGATTCTGCTCCCTGGCACATACACATAGAAGGAAAACTTTCCGCATTGTTTTGAATCGTAAGTTGGTTGTGCAAGATTATTAGGCAACCATCGTCTATATAATATAAAGCCCTAAAGTGCAAAATTTGTTGGGCTAACCCAGGGACTGAAAATAGAATTTTAGAATGCGTTTCACAGAACATGCAAACTTTCCTTAAAGATAGACAAACTTCTATTGTGGGTAATTGACGCAATTATCAGAGCTCAACAACAATTATATCCGGTGCTTTTTTCATTTTTAAAGGTGTTGAAAATTAAACATGTATCATAGTTTGGGTACCTTTCAGTTGAAAATGTGTCAGAGTTAAATCGCATACATATACATGCAGTGAGTTAACTGGAGTGCAGGACTATTAGTTACCGGCACTCCAGAGCATGCCCATTGATTGGTTCATTTTTGCTGGGGTTTACATATTGTGACGGCAAAGAAAGGGAAAGAGACAGAAATATCATATAGATGTTCGTTTATATTATAGGTTCCTTTTTGCCAGGGTTTCCATATTGTGACAACAGGGAACGTGTTTTTTATGTTTGACTATGATACAAAAGAGAAAGAACATCAAAACACTCAGCAAATCTGATTAATACTCAGGGACTACGCACCCTCGTACAAATCAGATTGCCTCGTGTTTCGATGCTCTTTCTATTACTTATTGAAACAAAATGTATATACATTTGTGGTGCAACCAAACGCTCTAACTTTTCGCCAAAGATAGATATTCATACTTTTTTTACTGTAGACAACTGCTGTTTCTTGGTTAAAATTATTGTTTAAAGACACAAAATAACATGCATTTTGGACTTCCATATAAAATAGTGCCATATGGCTAGCCAATACAGTGTGTCGGGGGTAGCCGTATGTGACTCACGTATGGCTAGAACTTTCCTTCCTTTGAGAATGGGAAAAAAATCACTATTACAGGGCTCAAAATTTTAGTGACTTCCTCGCAAAAATTAGGGAGAAGGGAAACAACCCAATGTGTATGCATTAACATGCATGGCTATACATCCTTTAATTATAATATAAACACAATTAACATCACTTATAATATTTCTCCAGTTTATAAATTAATAGTAGATTAATTAGTAGTAGTATTAATTAAAAGTAGATTAATTAGTAGTAGATCTGGCAATGGCATCTAAATGTTTTTGAGCTGCAAATATGAATATAAAAAATTATTTTTGATATCTATTGATCAGCTATATATAAGCTTTCTCTAAATATGTGTTTATATATTTTCATGTACATTTGTTGATAATAATGTGTAAGAAAAGATATGATGATAAAATCAATTTCATATTTTTTCTTTCCTCACTTTTATTAGAAGATGAAGTCACCTTGGATATTGATTAATAAAATCTGTTCTATTCTGTTCTGGTAACAGAAATTTCTTTGAAAGTCCTGAATGTTGTAATGTCAGATTTATATGCATATAATTATGCTTATAAAACAATTTTCAAACATCAAAGAGTATGTAAAATATCTACTGCAAACATTTGTGCACATTATATTTGATCACTAAAATTACATATATTCATTTCTTATTGAAAAATTTGACTGAGAAATTGTACAAAATTAATTTCTAATTACCTCCCTTTATTTTCATGAAATGTTAAATTCGGTAATATCTTTATAAATAATGCTTTTTAAAACTTACAATATTGATAAATCTTAATCTGAGCGTCATATTACGACATAAAAACAAATATGTATATTGAAACAATAAGAACTCTTCTTCTTGACAAATTTTTATTGTAATATACGTTACATGATATACCACCGATATGTAGTTTAGCCCACGTGCGTAAACTGTGTCAAATTTGGCAACAATGCCAAACACCCCCACAGTCTACAACATACCAATCGCAAGATTTTTGCGAAATGGTTTTCTTAAATTTTCACGTAGGTGTATCAGAATCAGTAACTTTCTTTTACTGCTAGGTTTGGGCATTTCGCCCTGTAGCCATGACGTGAGCAACATAACAATTTTACAGTAAAAATTTGATTTTAACAGACTGACATCATTCAAAACTATGATTAAGTTTTTAATCCGGTCGAAATTTATTATTTTTAATTGACTAACAGTTTTGTGATAGCCGTGAAAAATCCATTGCACATCGCCTTTACTAGGGTTAAAAACCCACCATCGAAGTGCATCGTGTATATCAATTAGGTATGATATGGGAAGATTGCACATGTTTAGATAATCGGGGAAAAAACAATGTATAATTATCGCTAAATCCCGTATTAAACTCGCAAAACTATCACACAATTATACCGTTTCGGGCCGATGCTCTCATTATTTACTGTTTAGAGTAGACGGTCTATCGCTTCGCTTACAGGTAGAAGGGTAGTATAAAGCGACGCTCTGATTGGATAATGATAATTAGCGGTCGTCATATGGGCGGATACAATCTCTGCTCTTTACATCGCTAAGTAATTACTATTTGGGAATTAAGATTTTATCGGCGATGTTGACTTCTCTTTGATCAATCGGAAGAGCGAAATTGGAATATACACGGCAAAGTTTTCGCCTGAATCGCCCTTCCGGATGAGCCCTGTATTATCAGAGATATTTGAATAATAACGATATCCCCATACAATTGGACTAGATGTTACAATTACTAATTAATATAAAGAATTAATATCAGAAACAGATTGATAATTGCTGCTTTTTTAAGATTTGCCTCATGCTCCCAAAAATTTACAAACAAGACTCTTCTTTCTATCCTAGAGTCAATAGTTTTGACGCCCTTAAGCTGTTTAACTAGTGCATTTTTTTATATTAACTTGATCATAAAATAAAATACAATGTAAAGTTACTATGGCATGTTGTTTATCAATGCAAACCTTTTTTATGTTTGTTAAAAGTTCAAAATGATTTAAATCACTTAAGTTTTGTACTTGAGTAAACAGACCGTGGAGGCATCCATTGTTGTTTACAGTCATATGCAATGAGGCCTTTTCATTGGGTGTTTATTTTTATGGGATATTTCACTGTAATGAAATATGTACAGCAAAAGAAGTTTTTAAATGAGCAAACCTATAATGTAACAACATTGTGAAAACTTAAATTATATTTTATTTCATATAAAACTGTCCATTATTTAGGAATGCCATATACCCTGGCAGTTGTCTTAATAGGTGCACCTGTCTCTTTAAGCTTGAATGTATTTACCAATAAACTTGATTAATAGCATCTATTTTTTAGCTTACAGAGCTGAAAAATATATCTAAAATGAAAGATGTTGTAAAGATATGTATATGTTGATTAAAGAAATGATTTTTTTTTCTTTCTTTTTTAAACTTTATATACAATAATTGATCCATTATGAATTTTACTCAGTATCAATTAAAAACGAATTAACGTTTTCAAACAATATAAGCTGTACACCTTTTGCTACAGTGAATATTTAGGGCATTTTCAAAGTTTTGGTCACATTACACTCATTAGACATTTTATAATGGAGGACAGAAACGGAAAAAGGCAGGTCAAGATTTTTCAAAAGTTGTAGATCTACTTGCAAAATTAAGGCTTGCATAAACATCGATTGATTTTGCATTAGTAAAAAGATGAAAAAATACAATATGATAAAGGTGAAGTATTTTTAGTGAAATGTTTCTGTCTTTTCACATGTTTTAGTTATACGTTGTAAATACATGCTGGCAGTGCAGTCAGCAAATTATGACGTCGTACGAGGTCGTTTTCACCAATTCTTAGGTCAAAACAAAAATGGCGTCAAAACACATGACCGGACGATACAGTGAACTCGACAGTTCCGGGTCGTTGACAATTCCGGGTCACATTCAGAAAAATATGTTTATTATTTGGAAATGATTTAGTTTTTCATTAATTTTATAACCAAGTCATATTGACTTATAACTTAGCTACTTTCACGTTGATTTCGGATGTTGTCATTTGAAGAATGGATGTCGCAATCACGAAACGCTTGACGGCATCATTTTCCACGAAACTGAAAGCAGATATTTTTTGTTTACATGCCACCGCAAAAACTGTTATTTGTATCAATAATTTAAGTAATACAGGTATGTTTTGCACATTTATTTGAAGATTATTTACCACTGAACAAGATTAAAAACTTTCATCGCTTTTGTCAAACGTCTTTATAAAGAACTAGCAGACAATATGACCTAGTTTACATATGCCAATTTCGGGTCAGCCAGAGGGAAACTCTCAAAATTAGGAATGTCTTTCAAAAACGATTTTGGTAACTTTTTAAGAGTAATTAAATGTATATATTGATATATCTAAGGTAAATCCTTGTTACTGATCCATTTAAACTTGTGTTTACATATATTTTGATATGCTTTAAATGTGGATGGTGTCCTCTGTATAGAACTGTTACAATGGTTTCAACCAGAGTCTTGAAAAATTGTATGTTTTTGATATTGTTACAGTACTTAGATAACAAAATGTATTTTTTGTGTGTGTTTTTCAAGTGATTTTTGTAGGGTTTTACTTGTTTGAATTTCTTTTTTATTGGGGGTTGGCTTCATTTTATATTTACTGTATAAATAAAAATTAAATTGATCTTTTTTTAGGAATATGGCTCCGAAGAGAAAACGGAACATACCTGTCGTTCACATTGCAGACCCTGTTGGAGAAGATGAACCATTCCAGTGTCCTGATTGTACACTGAAGATGTTAATATTTGTTTTAAAACATATTTCTTAAGTGAGATAAAGTTTTTCACAAGATTATAATATATATTCTGTATGTTCTGTAATTGGAAATAAAGTAGTTGCACTCTTAGTATACTTACACTAGCTTGTCCATCTGTCAACATGTTACTCTTTTTCTCAGCTGTGTATTTACTTTAATTGGATTATAATAAATAATATAGTTATTACTTCTGTGGTGCAAAGTGCATCATTTGTAAAAAGAATGTGACAGCTTTTAGTCGAAAAAATAGTATAGCACTGTATAACTTTTTTTATTTCAGCCGATAAACGATCCAAAATGAACCAATCAATGGGCATGCTCTGGAGTGCGGGTAACTAATATCTGCACTCCAGTTAACGCACTGTGCATGTATATGTATACGATTTAACTCTGTCACATTTTCAACAGAAAGGTCCCCAAATCCAAATCCCCAGTCTTTTTTTTCTTTCCATGTTTATATATGCAATATTTTATGTTTTTATATGCAATAAGTAATTGCAGGTGATTGTTGTTCTTTCTTTGCCTGTGATATATTCTACCTCTTTCATTTACATTTTATTTTTAATATTGAACAAATAAATGCTCAATAAAAGTGTTGTTTATATGACAGCTGTTTTGTTGAATATTACATCGTTTGAGATGCCCCCCGAAGACAAATGTAAACATTTTATCACGTGACCCGGAAATGGCAAGTGCGACCCGAAACTGTCAAATATACAGCGGGCAGATGCAGACTCTGAAAAACAAGTTTACCAAATTATTAGAATTGTTGAATTATATCATAGTAAGGAGAATGTATTTGTTGCACAATTTATGCAGTTTAGTTTCTCTCAACTTTCGTTTTAAAGAGTCACGCTTCGGTAATTTCGTTACTGACCCGGAACTGTCGAGTTCACTGTAGTCTGTACTTTCGTTTTCAACCGATAAACTTTGTAAAAAATAATTTAGTAAATTTACCTTAGCGCATTCTTTATTTTTGTGTTATTCTGTTAACATCTCAATTCAGTATGATTTAATTAACTTATTGGGTACAAACGTCATAAGATACTTACCATAATTCACAGGCGCTAGTCACATAATCAAATATTTTTCAAAATCGGCCTATATATGTATATAAAGATATAAGGCCCCCAACGGGAATAAAGCATCATGCGGAACAAACAAGAACACTGCTGCAAGAAACGACCAGATCGCGGTTATCTCTTTGTGGTCGCCAAGTGAAAGCATCAATCCAAGCGTTAACGCTTTTTATTTCATTAAAATCCCTCAAATAGCAAAGAAATGAGTAAAAGTTTCACAAAATGTCAATATTTTCAATCCATGTCGTTTTCGACGTCCATACAGTTCATGTATACAAACACGATTTCTGGTCGATTCCTACGAAATAAACAAAAAACGGCTAAAATTTCCACATACGTTCCATAAACAAAGTCTTTTTCTATCGATCTGCGAAGTCACAACTGAACAAAAGCCATGTATGTACGTAATTCTTTTGAAAATATCGGTCGTGAAGGCGCTGGTTGAGCAAAGTCCGCCATTTTGATTTTGAAGTGACAGGAGAATGAGGCGAACAAATAGTGTTATACGATTGGTCAATAATAAAACAGGTAAAAAATCTTTAATTAATTATTTCCCGTTATTCCTTCTGAAAGTATATATAATTCTATCTTAATGAATTTATTATGTGCATTATCAGGTAAATATGTTATCTAAATTCAAGTTAATTTTTTTTAAAAATGACCTTCACCTTTCGTGTCAACAAAGTCACGCTAGCGCCAAATTCAAACTGTAAAAAATCCAGTTGTTTTTTTTTGAGAACGCCTACATCTACGTCTTGATTGACCATGGCCTTAGTAACATGGTAATATTACTGTATGATGTATATATATTTGTTGTAAAATTACAATGATATACTTGATTTTCTGTAAAAAATGACGCCAAAAAGTTTGTAGAACAGAATAGAACTGATCTATACAATACATATTATTTTATTGTCTTATAATTACTTGGGAATTACACTACCGCCAGAATAGTATCAAATCAATTAATTTTATAGATGGATACTTGATAAACCTGAAAACGTGCATATTAGGGTCTCAGTATTGACAGTAAAGCCACTTTTTGTGAAATTGTAGGTGTACACAGTATACTTCTGTATTGCTGAACTTGGGCCAAATTTTAATTAAAAATGTATCCACTTTCCAAAGAATGTATGCAGTTGCTTGTATTTGTAGAATTTTGCTACATTATGGCAAAGGAGGCCCCATGAGTGACGGCATGGTTTGAGTGGTTAACACGTCAATAATCGCTAGCCAAATGGGTTCAAATCCCGTCATGTGCAAGTTGTTGTTTCCTTGAGCAAGAAACTTTACACTCATTGCTCATCACTGGTTGATTCCAGGAATGGATTCGAAAGTATGTCTATAAGCTAATAGCTTCCTACACAATCCAACTAAAATAATTTCTGTATATACCAAAGCACAGAGGCCCTAAAGGGGCCCCGGTGCACAATGTTTTGTTGAAAGACACTTTGTCTACTTATGTTCGCCTACTAGTTTCTGGTCAAAGCCTAACTTAGTGCTGAGTTCTTCATGTGAGGAAGCTATGCAACAATTGTAAGGTCCACGGTTCTATCCAGGTGCCCTCTGGTGGTAATATCATGCATGGATGGGTACCTGGGGGCTTTATTAACTGGCAAAGCTGTAAAGTCTGTAATACTTATAAATATGTCGGTGTGAGGATAAAGTTATTCAAACCAAAACAAAAATAACTATACAAATATAAGTTTATTAAGGGTACACTTGGTAAAGGTAATACTACAATCCATTTGCTCTACACAGCATATGCATAATGTGCATTTCTTTACATTTTATTGCTTTTTAGTTCTTCAAACAAAAGTAGGACTGTTATCTTATCAAAGTCTGTAAGGATGATATTTATATAAAATAAACCTTGAAAATGTTTTCTTATATAAAAATAATCATGTACAATGACACTTTCAAACTTTATGGTCAGCCTTTATAGTCATTCAGCTTATCAATAGGTAGAATAATATTGAACTTTAAAAGCAGTGTCTTTTCATAATGCATGTATTAAACAAGTCTAACAAATCCTCGTTTCTTATCAGAATCTTAATCATAACTTTTAAATTCAGCAAAATCCAATTACCATAAGACAAATTTACTAACATATTGTCAACTACCAATGCTATTACTGGTTAAAGCATGTTACATGAAATGTGAAAACATATCATAACTGGTACAATGTTAAAAAGAGCAGAAAATTATATACATCGCAATCCTACTGAAAAGGTGCAACAGAGATACATAAAATTTGTGTTTTGGGACTTTTTAACCCCAGATTCAATTACATGATACACAATACTAGTAAGAATAATATTTAACTTGTAAACAAAGTGTATAACATAAAACCTACTTACACCAAAAATAAAAGCTATGAGAAAACATTTTTATTTTAAAAAGAAAAGCTTCAAAACTAATTTCATACAAAATTTCACACTTTGGTGTGCACATGTACAAATTTAGTCATGTATTTCCATATAATTCGGACAAGAGGGATGGCCATAAATTTCTGACCTGAGTTAAGATGTTTACATAAACCACAGTTCCCCAGTTATTGATCAGAAATAAAGATTGACAGAAAGACACACATATTTATGGAGTAAAGGGTTAACCAAACTTACTTCAACTTAAGAATTCTTAGACTTTGAAGTTTTAACTGAATCTTTACTTTGCATTCCAAAACTGATATAATTATGCAAATATAATATTGAAAATTTTGTATGTAACTTTGCCAGAAAGTGTTCTCATGTTTATATAATGCTGATTAACAAAACTATTCACAGTTAATAAAAATAGCTCTCTAACACTGTCTTATAAAGAATGAAATGTATATATATTCTGACACAAAAAATAAAAACTTCAGCTATTTCTTAACCAATTTAAAGAAATAAGAAACATTTAGCATTGACAAAAGACCAGGACAATATAAAAGATTACTATATATTTAGTAAAATATTGTTTCTAGTTTCCAATATTATTTTTTGCAATAACATTTCTCTCCTTTATCAAAATAAATTTTAATCACTGACAGTGCATACAGAAATAACTGACACCCTTTTTGGAAAACTTCTTCCATTTTAAAGCATTTGATAAGCCTGCACATTTTCTATCAAACCACTCATTACAACTGTCACAACAAATCCAGTCTGCTCCATTAACATATAACTTATTACACTTTAGACAAAACGTGTCGTCTTCATCAGAAGATGCTGTTCTCTCTGATATCATAGGGCTGGACTGTTCAGCAGTATTGATTACAGTTGCTGTTGATTGAACTTGATTCTGAATTCCTGATGTTGATGGAATTTGGTCCTGAATTCCTGATGTTGACGGAACGGAATCATTTGAATTAGATGCGGCTTTTTTTCCCTTTTTAGATTTCGAGGTTGAAACATGAACCTGCTTGCGGTGCTCCATTTTTTTTGTTATCTTAAATGAGTTCACTACGTCTTTAGAAAACTGTTTAAATAAAACTGAACAGGCCATTGACAGAACATCCCCCCAAAAAATTGTTTAGAACTTCAGCATTATAAGTAAGGTCATGTAAACAAGAACTGACATTACATCCAATATTGTTCTCAACATCTGGGCTGTCAAAGGAAACCTCTTCTGTAACTGAAGCATTTGATATAACCTGAAGAAAACAGTGGTGCAAATAAGAACTTTTGTTCACAGAAACTGTGACATGCTTGTGGAGATCTGCACCAAACGTATTGAGATTATCTACTGTCAGATGAGATAAGATAGTACTGATTAGATCTTCAAAAAACTTATAAGCATTGTCAGTTATATTTGTAAGACCTCTATTAATATTTTGTTTTCTTGCAGTTTCCTTTAAACTCTCAGGATATTCAGAAGTAGATGTCTCAGAACACATCAATATATGTAAAACTTGCAATGTTCTTTTTGCCAACTCATACTGTTCAATTTTGGATACTTCTGATTTAAAAGCATTTTTTTGAACTATTGAATTTGTTCGATATCGATGTTTAGCTACTATGTATCCTCCAATATATTTAACTTTTCCTTTAGCAGTATCAGTCATGTCATTGTCAAACTGTCTTTTTGAACATGTTTGAGAGAAATCTTGCTCTGGTAGGTTTTCAGCTGCTTTATTTGTTATTTCTTTTTCTTAAAAAGACATTATATCATAACCTTACTGAAAAATGACATCAACATGAACATACTCTGGCATTAAATTCGTTATAAAAGATTTATATACACCAGATGTTAGATGTGACTGAAAGGCTTTGAAAAATGCAGTCTGTGACTTTTGTGTTTTACTGTCTCAGTTTCATTGAACGTTTCCAAAAGATGAAAGTACTGTGTTGCACAAAACTCTTGAAGTTGTTTTATTGTTATCAAGTAAATATTGAATGAAATCATTGTAAACAGTCTGATTTTCTCTCAAAGGGTCTTGAAACTTCAATGATATCAGTTTTTCCTCAATTTTGACATCCTCTGGAAGACACAAATTTGGTTGTTGTACAGTATTTTGTGATTCCGAAATTAAACTTTCAATTTCAAGACCTGCCAATAGCTCAGTGGTGTCATCATCAAAATCAATATCAGAGTCTAATGGCTGCGCTGACAATATTGTACCATCAAGTTCTACTTCATTCACATTTCTGTTAAATCTGAAAATAAAAAGAAATGCTGAATAATAACAGTATACTTGTATAAAGCAGCAAGGTTTTCATTTAAATGGAGCATCATACTTTTACATATATATATTATTTCCTAAAATACCATCGCTTTCGTGAAAAAGTCATTGTTTCATGTAAATAAAATATCAACTAAAAAATACTCAATTCAATAATGTCATCTTAAAGCTGATAAAGATGAGCCAAAATATTTTTAAAAATCAATATTGAGAAAACTGTACTAAAATTTAAGAAAAAAAAAACATTCAAGATCCAAGTGATCTGTTATATGCAGTTTAAGACTGCTTTTGCAGTATTTTATCACCATATTTCTACTGCGTTAGTAACCCAGTAAGGGCTGTTTTTGCATATGATGACTACTTTTAGGTAATTTTCATGGATTGCAAGTGCCGATTGCAATATGTAAATTGCTTCATTTGTTCATCTCACAATATTTTACTTCTAAATACATTTCCAAAATTTTCATGAAAATTAACATGAATCTGGAGGCGTGCTGCTTTAAACCTAAATCTATGTCTGCTACTTCATAATTTATCAACTGGATTCTGCAGAACCTAACTTCACCATCATCCAATTTTTTAACAGTGTGACAATCTCAATACATGTATGTGTATATTGTCAATTAGCCAAACAATTATGTGCACAGTGTAAATCAGCCGAATAATTATGTGCGGCCCTATATGTGCACAGTGTCCATTGTCCCTATATGTGAATAGTTTCAATAAAGCATATATGTACACAATGTCAAAGCCCTATATGTGTGCAGTGTCATGGCAAAACATCAGCCACCAATTTGATAATCTGCACTGTCTTTCAATCAGTTGTTATCTTTTCTTAGGCAAGCACCCCTTTTAACTGCTTTTGATTCTGTCCAAATTGATAGTTGGACTAGTTCATTATAAAAGTTAGGAAGGGTAGGGGGATAAAGTATCATCTTAAGAAATGTTGATTTTTTGCACATTAAAATACTTTAAAGTATTTTGCTAAAATATGTAGTATCCACCTATGTTCATAGTACTAAGACTCTGGTAGCTTTATAGGGGTTTTATAGGTGAGGGATGGAAATGATTATTTAGTTGTGACAGTATAACTGACTTTTTTTTTGTATTCCACAGGCTTATTCGACATTTGTCTGACGACTGTGATGGGAGCATATGTGTTCAGAACATTATGGACACTTATAAAATGGAAGTCCTCCTAGATTCCATAGATGGACAACATAACATAACCAGTGACCAACTTGGGTCAATAATACAAAAGGTTTTCAGAGTCAAACCAAAGAGGAAGATGTTTGCAGGAAAGAAACAGGCCCATTACCCACTTGTCTGGAAAAAGGAAACATCAAAAATGGTAGCCAGTGAATTCAATACAGCAACTGTTGTATCTTCTTTACCACCAGGATTCATTGTAAAAAATTGTACCAACTCTAGTGTTGAGGTAATGTATGAAACTGACATGTCAGTCAACAATTCTCAAATATGTAAGATTGTTATTTTTGAAAGCAACAAATTTTCCGTTCATATAAGAGGATCCAGCATTGATCTGAATCAGCTTCTCATATCGCCACACTATAATTGTTGTAAAGTGGGAATTGAAAATGTTTGCTCAGCAGTCAAGGCAATTCTGCTATGTGAAGGTTCAGACCTAGAAAACCAAAAAATAGACTTGAAGGAAAATTACATGACAGAAACAATTAATACAAATTCATTGAATAAACAAATTGTACGCTCTAAATTTTGCAAACAAACCGTGTCTTTTCAATTTATGAAACATCAACATTGTGTAACATGTAAAAGGCAAAAAGTGTCTTATGTAAAATCCAAACCAGAAAAAAGTGATCTTGAAAAAGTTAAAGAGCTTATGCCATCAGCCTCAGATGCTATGCTATCATTAATTATGTCACAAATTCAAAACAGTAATAAAGAAAATGCAAAACAAAACAGATGGGACAGACAAATAATGAATGAGTGCTTGAACTGGTATACAAGAAGTCCCCTCAGCTACATACAAATAAGGCAGTCAGGACTTTTGCTGTTACCATCACCTTCCATGATACTATTATATAAAAATAGTATAAAGCATACACCTGGACTTTCAACCGAAACATTTCGATGGATGGACTTGGAAGCAATTAGAATGAATATTCCAGAAAGCGGTAGAATAGGGGGAATTCTTCTGGATGAGATGTCCATTCAACAAAAATTAGAGATCCAGAAATGTGGTCAAAATATTGAAATGGTGGGATTTGTCGACATGGGGCAAGAAAGTGCAAATTTGTCAGCACTTCGTGACGGGAAAAAGTCAAAGAAATTAGGTACGCATGTACTGCAATTTTTGTTTCAGGGTATATCTGGTTTTAGATTTCCGTTTGCTCACTTTATTTCCAATCAAGTGAACGCATGTGAAATATACATGCATGTTTGGGATTCGGTAAAATTACTGTCTCTACATGGATTTAACTGTAAATACATATGCATGGATATCGCAGTCAGCAATAGGTCATTTATGTCTCTACATTTTCCAGAAGATACAAATATTCAAAAAAGGATGAAAGCCCCTATGCCATGTGACCCAACAAAAGAAATAATTTTCATGATGGACCCTTCCCACACATTCAAAAAGATAAGGAATAATTTGTTAAAAAGTGGTACACATGAAAAATCCACTCGCTTACTAAAATTACCTTCTGGAAAGGAAATCATGTGGAAAATGTGGATTGATGCTTATAAATGGGACAGAACTAATCCAATTCAAATTCATAGAACTCTCACTAATGAACATATTTTTCCAAACCAGTCAGAAAAAATGAGGAACAAACTTGCAGAAGAAGTACTTAACTATGACATGTTAAATTTAATGGAGTCCTACCAGCAACATATAGGATCAAAAGGAACTGTACTGGATGGGGCAATAGAGCTACTCCAAAACACAGCTGTCACTATTGATATATTTCGTGACAGAAGAACTATTAATGAGAAAAACGATATTCGTATTTCTAAATTGAATGCAGTGCAACAGTGGTTTTTAAACTGGTCTTCTCAAACAGATTCTCAAAAATCAATTATGTCCTCACAATGTCACGAAGACTTGCAATCATCTATTATAGGATTTCTTGAATTATGTAATTATGTCATTGAAAGTCATCCTGGTACCTCAATTGTACCTGCAATGGTCAACTCGGATGCCATTGAAAATAATTTTTGCCAGCATCGAGGAAAATTTAACGGATTAAACACCAACCCAACAGCCCTACAGTACAGAAGAAACATAAATGGAGTAATATTAGGCCAGTCAGCTATTTCAAAAAAAAGTAATGCAAAAGCTGTACGTAGAATGACTGAAAATTTTGCTTTTTCATCAAATACAACAGTCAGGCAACAATCAAAGAAAAGGAAGTCAGAAACAATAAGCATTAAACCAATAAAATGTATACGGATGTAATGCAACAGATTTAAACTGTTAAGAAAATTACCTATGATTGACAAATAATGTCAAAAATGGATGAGCAACAGACCTGAAATCAAATCCCACTAATAAATGTTGTATGCTAAATATCAAGAGACTGTGATAAGTAGTTGCTGAGAAAACTGTTACGAAAATTTCCTATCATTGACCATTAATGTTGAAAATTTAACTAAGTCGGTAAACAGGAAGTGGAAGAGAGACAGACCTGAAATCGAATCCCACAGTATGGGACCATGTGACAATGCTGTATGCTAAATATCAAGAGGCTGTGATAAGTAGTTGCTGAGAAAACTGTTACGAAAATTTCCTATCATTGACCATTAATGTTGAAAATTTAACTAAGTCGGTAAACATGAAGTGGATGAGAGACAGACCTGAAATGAAATCCCACCATATGGGACCACGTGTTGCTACTGTATACCAAATATCAAGAGGCTGCTGAAAAAAACAGTTACAAAAATTTCCTACCATTCACCATTATGTTGAAAATTTAACTAAGTCGGTAAACAGGAAGTGGAAGAGAGACAGACCTGAAATCGAATCCTACAGTACGGGACCATGTGACAATGCTGTATGCTAAATATCAAGAGACTGTGATAAGTAGTTGCTGAGAAAACTGTTACGAAAATTTCCTATCATTGACCATTAATGTTGAAAATTTAACTAAGTCGGTAAACAGGAAGTGGAAGAGAGACAGACCTGAAATCGAATCCTACAGTACGGGACCATGTGACAATGCTGTATGCTAAATATCAAGAGACTGTGATAAGTAGTTGCTGAGAAAACTGTTATGAAAATTTCCTATCATTGACCATTAATGTTGAAAATTTAACTAAGTCGGTAAACATGAAGTGGATGAGAGACAGACCTGAAATGAAATCCCACCATATGGGACCACGTGTTGCTACTGTATACCAAATATCAAGAGGCTGCTGAAAAAAACAGTTACAAAAGTTTCCTACCATTCACCATTATGTTGAAAATTTAACTCAGTCGGTAAACAGGAAGTGGAAGAGAGACAGACCTGAAATCGAATCCTACAGTACGGGACCATGTGACAATGCTGTATGCTAAATATCAAGAGACTGTGATACGTAGTTGCTGAGAAAACTGTTATGAAAATTTCCTATCATTCACCATTAATGTTGAAAATTTAACTAAGTCGGTAAACAAGAAGGTGATGAGTGACAGACCTGAAATCGAATCCCACAGTATGGGACCATGTGACAATGCTGTATGCTAAATATCAAGAGGCTGTGATAAGTAGTTGCTGAGAAAACTGTTATGAAAATTTCCTATCATTGACCATTAATGTTGAAAATTTAACTAAGTCGGTAAACAGGAAGGTGATGAGCTGACCTGAAATCGAATCCCACAGTATGGGACCATGTGACAATGCTGTATGCCAAATATCAAGAGGATGTGATAAGTAGTTGCTAAGAACACTGTTACGAAAATTTCCTATCAATTACCATTAATGTTAAAAAATTAACGGTCGGTAAACATGAAGTGGAAGGGAGACGGACCTGAAATCGAATCCCACATTATGGGACCATGTGACAATGCTGTATGCTAAATATCAAGAGGCTGTGATAAGTAGTTGATGAGAAAACTGTTACGAAAATTTCTTACCATTCACCCTTAATGTCGAAAATTTAACTAAGTCGGTAAACAGGAAGGTGATGAGTGACAGACCTGAAATCGAATCCCACAGTATGGGACCATGTGACAATGCTGTATGCTAAATATCAAGAGGCTGTAATAAGTAGTTGCTGAGAAAACTGTTATGAAAATTTCCTATCATTGACCATTAATGTTGAAAATTTAACTAAGTCGGTAAACAGGAAGGTGATGAGTGACAGACCTGAAATCGAATCCCACAGTATGGGACCATGTGACAATGCTGTATGCTAAATATCAAGAGGCTGTGATAAGTAGTTGCTGAGAAAACTGTTATGAAAATTTCCTATCATTGACCATTAATGTTGAAAATTTAACTAAGTCGGTAAACAGGAAGGTGATGAGTGACAGACCTGAAATCGAATCCCACAGTATGGGACTATGTGACAATGCTGTATGCTAAATATCAAGAGGCTGTGATAAGTAGTTGCTGAGAAAACTGTTACAAAAATTTCCTACCATTGACCATTAATGTCGAAAATTTAACTAAGTCGGTAAACAGGAAGTGGAAGAGCGACAGACCTGAAATGAAATCCCACGGTATGGGACCACGTGTTGATACTGTATACCAAATATCAAGAGGCTGCTGAGCAAACTGTTATGAAAATTTCCTACCATTCACCATTATGTTGAAAATTTAACTAAGTCAGTAAACAGGAAGTGGATGAGTGACAGACCTGAAATCGAATCCCACAGTATGGGACCATGTGACAATGCTGTATGCTAAATATCAAGAGGCTGTGATAAGTAGTTGCTGAGAAAACTGTTACAAAAATTTCCAATCATTGAACATTAATGTTAAAAATTTAACTAAGTCGGTAAACAGAAAGTAGAAGAGCGACAGACCTGAAATGAAATCCCACCGTATGGGACCACGTGTTGATACTGTATACCAAATATCAAAGGCTGCTGAGCAAACTGTTACGAAATTTCCTACCATTAATGTTGAAAGTTTAACTAAGTGGGTAAACAGGAAGTGGATGAGTGACAGACCTGAAATCGAATCCCACAGTATGAGACCATGTGACAATGCTGTATGCTAAATATCAAGAGGTTGTGATAAGTAGTTGCTGAGAAAACTGTTACGAAAATTTCCTACAATTCACTATTAATGTTGAAAATTTAACTAAGTGGGTAAACAGAAAGTGGATGAGTGACAGACCTGAAATCGAATCCCACAGTATGGGACCATGTGACAATGCTGTATGCTAAATATCAAGAGGCTGTGATAAGTAGTTGCTGAGAAAACTGTTATTTTTTTCCCTGCCCACCCGCCATCTGCCCTTCATTCACCATGCATATGTGCAACCCGGACAAAAATGTGACAATATGTGATTTTGAGGATTTTAAATAGAACAACACCCAAGATTCTTACATTATATGGCAGCAGGATCTATCAACCTCTCCTGGTATCCATTGGCTGTTCAAGAAGTCCAACACCAGTGAAGGTTGTGGGATAACAGCATCTTTAGTAAAGTTGACCACCCGCAGACCATCAGGTGACTTCACTCGGCCCATCGCCACAGCAAGCTGTCCAGATTGAAACATCTGTCTGCAGTCTACTTCAGCCCTAAATGTAAGTATTATCCCTTAGTATACATGTAACATTTATCAAATAAAATATAATGTTGATCTATACCTTAAAGCAGCACACCTCCAGATTCATGCTAATTTTCATGAAAATTAGAAAATGTATTTA